>NC_047167.1:19244946-19362446 GCF_009819705.1 Hippoglossus hippoglossus | reverse complement strand
AGTTAACCTCAAATGAGTCTGTCAGTAAAAAGTATGGCAAGTTTTACTTCACCGGGTAATTGGTAGAGGAAGTGGGGCGGTTTTCTAGTTTTCTTTTCTAAATCCTGCCGACTAAAATACCTTCTTCTCTTCATATATCAAAGCGATTGTTGGCCTCAAACCATGGTCAGAGTCAGGGACTGCATCAGAACGTCTGGCTGCGTTTGTGGTCAATCATTTGTGTTTCACTCCTCCGTCTTTCCGTCACACCGGGAGCATGAGTCACTTATTTGGAGCTGTAATATCACTGCACTGGGCCCATTCATTTTGCCAATAACAGCATGGAAGGCTGTAAAATGCATCATTCTTCCAAACACAAAAACAAAAGAAATCACGCTGTCACACACAGTCGGGGGGGGACAACAAACAAACAAACATGACCAACACCTGCTTCTATTTTTGGTGCGGCTGTCGCTCACATGCATAACAGCCGTGCTTCCTCTCATGTAGAGGAATCAAACGAGCCTCTCTCCCCCCCCGCTGCACGGCGTCGGGCGGCTTTACTCGGGTTTGTTCAGGTAACACATTGACATTCATCTAAAATTTTCAGCAAGGCCAAAGTTTCCCCTGAACAGCCTTGATCTCGCCGTATCTGTCAGAACCATCACTGGTCAGAATATGTGAGCCTCTCCAGCTGTCTTGTCAAGGAAAGTTTGGGGGAACCTCAGTATGCATTTATACAGCGAGGAGCCACATTACGAGCTCTGACCATGGCCGACTTGAGGAGCAGGTGAGATAGCGGGGCGGAGGGAGTCTGGCTTGTCTTATCGCTCAGAGTGCCAGCCATGGGTTAAATCTCGAATGAAAAAAAAAAGACAGAAAGAAAGTCGGCTTTTTTAAGTTTTTAAATACCGCACGGCCGTTCTATAAAAACTTTCAAGACGTGCAGTCGACATAAACATTCCCAGGTTTCAGGCGACGGTCCTGGAGGAAGTTATATTCTGAGTTCAGAGACCGTTTTGTATAAGCTGCTATCTTTTTATTCTCCTTATCTTCACAGCAGCAGAATAACACAGACGCTGTGGCAACCAGCCGTTTGTCTGTATGTGGCCTGGTCCTGGGGCTTCCTCAGCATATAGACTCTGCTACAGGCCAACGGCAGGTGGCCTTGAGTTGAACCATCGGAGCTTATGTGTTTACATGACATAATCAGAGATCTATGGCAGCAGCAAAGGAGTAGAACTGCAAAAAATAGAGCAGATATTACCTTGTTGGCGCTGGTGTCACGATTTTCAGGTCAAAGACATTGAGATATGTAGTTTTAAAACTGGAATGAAGTTAGTTACAAAGTCATTTCAGCAGCATATCAGTTGTTTTCATGGACCTACTACATTGAAATATAGTCACTCAAAGGCTGTGGGAACAGTTATTTATAGCCAGGATGTCAGAACTATTTTTTTATTTAAGCGTAGCCCAATTTTCGTGGTTAGAGTTAAACAATGCTGACTGTCATTTGCAAACAAGCCTCCTCCCTGCACTGAACTCCACAGATCCTGTTGCTGTTGTGAACGCGTCTTAGAGGAGAATCTCCCGCTGCGTCGTCCATGTGTGAAAGAAAAACTTCGGAGAAAGTCCGGATTCAATTCTCAGGAGGACATGTTTGAAAATGGCTTATAACACCACCTCACATCATTGTCACTTTAATGTAAATGTGACATTTTGGGCTTTTGCAAAAAGTGACTTAACCATCTCCAATGATCGCTAGATGTCACTTAACAGTAAAAGTATGATTCATAATAAACTGCCTGGACTAATGACCTATAGAGTCGTTTTATACCTGAGGACATTGTCATAAACACAGGTGGCTAGTGAAGCATTTAATGTGACAGTGAGTCAGCTTACACAGGACGAGGACCCTAAATCTAAAGCAGCTAAATGGAATCCAGCCATCATTACTTTTACTATTAACATTTCCCATGAAAAATAAAAAGGCTTTATAAATTTAAAAAGGTGTAATTTGGGTTTTTTGTGAGTTAAAACTATCATATATGTAAATCAAGCATGTTTGGTTCATGCCAACGCCATCGTAAAAAGGTCAAAGTCAAACAGGTGAAGACATCTGTGGGTGGAGTCGCAAGATATTCAAGAACATCTGAAGGAAGATAGTAGTTTGAAAATCAAATATCAATAATCCGACTATTTTCTTGCATATTTTTCAACAGCAGTTACATTTTCTACCTTTAATTCTGTCTTTCACATTGTTTTTCTGCTATTTCACCTTTTATGGTTTTCATAACCCTTATTTCCTCATATTCAAATGATTATATCGCTTGAGATCATTGTAATTTATTGGCTGTAAATTTGTCAGATCAAATATGCAGATAATACATAATGTAAGTGTAAATGTGGCCAAGACCATCATCACTAATTTACATTTTATCTTCAGGAAAACTTTATTTATTGCATCTGTGACTTGGCTTTTATTTTTCCCTGGGAAGTCAGTGTTGAGGTTCGACTTGAAAATTAGCAAATGAAAGTTTCCCTAACCCGTCACTTCAGTCTCCTCTTCTTTGAGCTCCCGATGTAACGAGTTCCGTGCACCTCTCTTGTCTCTCGGATCAGAGATGCGAGGAGCTGTCACGAGGAAGAAAAGCTGTGTTAGACATAGTGAGCCTGTCAACGTGGTGCCAAGCAGCCGGGAGAAGCAAAGGTTAGGCAGCAGCCAGCGGAGGAGATCCAGGGCACCGCAGCTGTCTCTCCCCTGGAATATCAACACGCAGGAGATCCAGAAACCTCGCCGTCCTTCACTGTGGAGGCTCGGCCATTGTTTCATTTGTAGCGCGCACGATCGCAGGCCACCATATGGTCTGAACCAGATCAGTCAAGACTAATATCTATATCCGATTAGAAGCCAGGAGCAGAATAAATGACAATATGTTTTTTTTTTGGAGTGGAGATTAAAGGAGGTATTTTATAACTAAAGAGCTCATGATATGAGTTTTAGTTTTTTCCTGTTTAATGTTGAAAGTTTGGTCCAAAACATTATGTAGTTTTACCTAAAATTGTCTTTAAGCCTGCAGATACATTTAGTTTTATTTGCTCAGTTGTCTGTGAGGTTCCTGCTTCCACACCGGTGCAAAGAAGGTAAATTCATAGATGGAGTTCACATTGAAAAATGTAATTTATAAAATTCTGCAGCAATGTTTCCACAGTTCAATACAATTCTATTTCTTCCATTTCTACAGACAATTCACAAACCTTGCTACGAAAACTCTTTTCATCGAAACTACTTCACAGTAAAGAGAGAATCCAATAGAAACTGGATTATTTAATAATTGAAACGTTTCTTTTTTCTGCACAAAGATGTTGCTGTTGATTTTTTATCCAACAGTTTGAGCACCACAAAGTAAATTCCATTTCACTCCAGACACAGATATTTCAAATGCTACAACAAAGACAAACTAAATATCTGCATGGTTAGATATAAATACTTAATTGTTGTATATTTGTAATGGTTTTTATTGTAATTTGGGTTAACTGGGACTTCATGAAGAGTCTATTAGTAACTCCCAAATGCAAAAACACATATTCACCTATACTATCCCGCCTATATTAATTGCCTCATCTTTTAAGAGCATTCCTGCGCCTGGTTTAAAGAAGGAACAGCAGCTTGATGCTGTATAGTGTCTCCTCAGGGACAGTCACTTGTTTGGATAATGGATAATAGCAATTGCTATTGGGCTGAGCTAAAAGGTCATTAAAACTTTATGAAATGTGTCTTTGCAATGGTGCCGGTTCAAAAGGCTGGACATCCAGGGGGGGGGGGGGGCCCTCATGTGGCCCAAAGCGGGGACAGAGAAACTCCCTGATTTCAATATGACAATGCCAGCGGCAAAAGCATCACATCCCAGAGCTCCCCCGAGTCCACGTTCTGTACTCTATCAGCGCGCCGCCCGCACCGGTCGGACCCGATGATCCAGATTTTGCTGGTTTTTAATTAAGTGGAAGGTCAAATCTCATCGCTCTTGACTTCAGGGAGCTGCCGCTGTCTGCATGGCAGAAGAGCTACAGCCAGTCATTAATTTTATGGAGCAGGGACTTTAATTGATTAAAAAGTTAAGGACTATGGGGAATGTGTGGTAAAAAGGCATTTGCATTTAGTTGCTGTGATCTGGGCTCAGATTCACTTTCATCCTCCGTGGCTGCTGATATTGTGAGACAGCGAGAGGGGGATTTTCTTTTATAGAGAGACTCGAGTAGTTGTGTTCAACTTTAATAATGCTGTCGCTGATTTTTTTCTGAGTTTAATGTTCAGGTTTATGTGAATTTCTGTTTGATCACTTCAGATTTTACTGAATTTTATCTTCTGTGTTCTTACTTCGTTCCTTATTGAGTAATTTTGCAATTTGGTGAAACACTTTCACACAAATCTGTGTCTAATTAATCTAACTAATATATGTCTAACTAATATATGAAAAGGCAATGAATGATTGCTAATACAACATATTTTAATTATTTGCCATATAATTATGTCTTTTTTAGTTTGAACTCCCTTTAGAAACAGTTTAATAAACATTATTAACATATTGGATGATTTATTAGCAAATATCATGTTTTAATCCAATTTTTATACATCACTTTTTGAAACCCTACATATAGTTTGTACTTTTATGCATTTGTGCATAATGAATAAATGAATGTTAATAACAAAATCCCATTAAGCTATTATAAGTATGTCTTTAATTTAAATGCTCTGATTTAAAAACAATTCAAACCAAATCAAACATGTGCATCTATTCTTATACATTAATTTATTCTCTCATTTTTACAATTCAATAGTGTATTATGAACATTTACTGATGAGTTAAGACGTAGATGGGTTTAAATAAAAGTTACCTAAAGAGCAACGTTACCAGAAATCCAATTACATTAGACCTTAGTCACTGACTTTGTGCAGCTGCTCATCAGATAAACAGAACACGGTATAGTTTCCCTTTGTTTCCCCAGTTCTATCCATCATTAATGTGAGATGCCACTGTAAGGCCAGGAAGTCAATTAGAATGGATGTATTTCTGACTGCCGCTGTCATTTCACCGGCTCAGGTTCTCCGGTGACTCCGGTTAGAAAACGGGAGAAATCTTCCCTCGAAGCACTTTGTAAAAACAAACACAGGCATGATGTGAAACCATGAGCCGATCCAAACCCCTGGGGGGGGTTTCTGTGTCAGATCCTCTCCACGGCTCCCTCCCTAACTGTTTCTGTATAAACCCCCCCCCACCACCACCACCACCACCACCACCAACAACCTCCCGAGAAGCTGAGGTCACTGGTTGTAACCTCCTACCCTCTCGGGAGTAAGATTAAATACGGAGAATTATATTTGGAACACAGCTGGAATATGAAACTGGAATATCTCATGTGACAACAAACACGGCCTGTTCTTCCTCTGCTCGAGCTCTTCACTGGAGGTAAACACGAGCCCCTCGGTGAAATCACAAAGCTTGTGCTCCGCGAGTGTGCAATTTACCCTCTGCATTCAGGTTGTTAGACCCACCGCAAGTGAGACTCGAGCTGCAACCAATTTGTTCTTTTTCCACCGGCTCAGAAATACAAGCACGTTTGTTCCATGTGGTCAAATGGGGGGGTGTGGGGGGGGTTGGTCGAGTGTTGACAGCCTTCAGGCCTCGTCTCCCCTCCTGTCAGGAGAATCTGTCAACTCTGCCACAGTTCTGTCTAATAAACCAGCTCCACCGACCGGTAGAGGCTCAGACCTCCTGCCTGAAGGCTCCCTCGCAATATAACAAAGGAACTTTTGAAGAAAGTTAAAAAAAAAAGTGAATTCTCAGGATATTCTGCTTTTCTTTTTAAGGCCATCATCTCTCTATCAGGCCCCTGTTTTCTGCTCAATTAGTGAGTCTCGCTTGCCTTTCGTTTAGCTCTCCGTGTGGCAAAAGTGACCTTATTCGCAATCGCTGTTCTCTCCGCGGGGGGGGCAGCGACAAATGAGGCCTTGTGCGGTGTTTTTTTTTCCAAAGTCGGGCATAATGAATCTTTGTGAAAGGCACGATCCAAGTGAGATAATCCACCAGGATTTCTATTTACCCCCGTCAAAAACTGTGAAAGGCACAAATAAACATGGGGCAGACTTTTTTGCGAAATTCTCTCCAGAAATTCTCTCCAGAAGGCATCGATTCAGTGCAGAATGATGCCTATTCATGTCTTTGTTTTTCTTCTGCCGTTATCTTTCTGTCTCAGATGCAAGTGCAACCTGCACGCCAACAGCTGTGTGTTTGACAAGGGGAAGCTGGGCTGCGAGTGCGAGCACAACACCACGGGGCCAGACTGCAGCCGCTGCAAGAGGCACTACCACGGAAGAGCCTGGAGTGTGGGCTCCTACCTCCCCATACCCAAAGGAACAGCGAATATATGTGAGTACACCAGTGTTTCTATTTCTACTGTGATACCGTTGATACTGGGAGCAACACATCACTGTATTCCCGGTTCTAGCAGTCAGTGATATCTGATGACGATGGCAATACTGAAAACATCATAACTTTTACTTATTTATTAGTTTTGCTCGTCTTTGACTCCTCATCAGCTCTTTGCCTCTGGGCAGCATCGCTCATAAATATATCTCTGAGCCCTACCTTTTGGTTTGGTTAAATATGTGCTGACATGGAGATGAAATATACAGTGTGTCATTTGGCCGGGAGTTGAGGAGTGTTTCCTTTTGGGCGGTGGATTTCACGGTTGTCCTGCTGTGTCAGAAGACTCACAACTGGCTCTCAGACTGACCTTTTGTTTAAGTGGTCATGAGAAGCTGCACTCGTGCGCATAATGAGCGACAGAAACAGATGAGCAACCGCATTGATCCTCAGCCGTCACAAAATCTTTGGCTGAGTGTTCGGACAGAAACACAAATTTTACAGGCAACATGACTGCAGATTGACTGAAAAACTTCAATAATGCCGACCAGTGCTGACTCCATTCCAACAGCGTTTTCTTAATCTTTATCAAGTAGTTGGATTAACAGTTTTCTAACAGCCTTATTTATTTGTTCCTCACATTTCCTCACGGCATGTGTTGACTTTCAGTGAAAGCTTTGAAGAAAGGGTTTCATCAGGTTTTCCTTTGCGTTTTTTCTTTTTTTTTTGACAGATCAAGAATGAACCAATCAAACTCAACCTAGCAAAGTTATTGTTTGCTTGTAAATCGTAATTCTTAATAATTATGGGTGAAGATTATAAGACGCTTACAAGTAATTTGTCAAGCAGTCAAAAGGTTCACTAATAACTTATTATTTTTTATAATCAAGCCCCATTGCAACCCAAAGAACTAGGAACCTTTGCAGCAAGTCTATGTTTCCACAACAGGGACCAGGGTCTAAATTACATTGCCCCTTGAAAGTCACCAATCAGTTTAGGGAGTAAAGCAACCTTTGAACCTTTGAATACATTTTTCAGGTACACTGATTGATTGTTGGATAGAGTTCTGCATTGGTGGTCTGGAGCTAAACAGCTAAACGGCCTAAAGTCCTCCCTCTGGACTTCAGACCATGGTGGAAGGCTCCCTGGGCTTCTTCTTCCAACACCACGTTGCATTACCACCATCCACTGTGTCTTCTTTTTCATCTTCTCTCAAGCTCCTTGGGCTAAAAGTTGCACTTTTGGTCAAAACTCAAATATCTGCATGTTTTTTGCAGCTTTCACTTCTTTAGTTTTTCGTCAGTGGTCGGCCACTTTGAGTTTCATTCATTCAAAGTTAAATAAAGGTGAATATCACTCCGTCCAAAAAATTTAATGTGGCCTTCCTGCCTCAACTGTCTGTTCACATGGTGTGTGAGAGGCAGAAGGTGCTCTTTTACATTATCCCCATTATAATCTTGGACAGGAGTTGAGTCACATTCATCAAATCCCAGGCCTGAGGCAGGGGGCTCATTGCCTCAATAAATCTAATGCAGCCACTCAGGGATGTGGTGGTGGACAGCCAGGCGAGGCCAGATGGTGGAAGATCTAGGCCTCTCGTCCTCCCTTCACACTGATTCAGTCTTACAGTCGGAGACTCTCCATGACGTGGGTCTTCTGGGATTGACAGCAGGTTTCTCAGATGCTCTGTTTGCTCGTATAGACTTCTTAGATGTGGTGCTTCGATTGGATTTGTTCAGAAACATGATATTACCATTGATCCACTGGTTTTGTGTAAGTTCGTGCCTTTCTTGCTTTTCTTCGGGCTGTTTGTTAGTGATGAACTGGAGGATTATGCAGTGATTGGTGTGAGTGTGTGTGAGTCTGTGGTTGTGTGTGCATGCATGTGTCTGCCTCTTTGCACATGCAACACCTTTGATTGTGTGTGGGAGTTTGCTTGCGGGAACGTTTTTTGTGAACTCTAAGGAGTTATTGCCAGATTTACCGCTGCGCCTCTTCTGTGTTATGAGTCGAGTTTGAGCGCGGTGCTCAACGTCAGATTGACAGGCCGTTATTAAAAAATCCAACACTTGGCCGCATCTGCACTGAACTGATGAAACCGAGGTCTAGCCATATCAAAAGCAATATTAGCACTTGTTTGGCGGCGGCATAAAATGCAATAATGTTGCACATGGAAGTGACGTAACAATATTGGTTCCCCCAGGTGTTGAATGAACACACTTTTGTCTTGAATTATTCCTATTTCTCTCATAAGTAAAGCCCCGGCCCTGTAACAGGCCTTTGTCCATTATGTGAGGCTCATATTTCCTATGAGGATATTAAACATACAGGCCTCGTATCAAGACAAATATGCTGAACGTGCGAAATCTAATTATGGTTTAATAGCCTTCATCTGTCTTCAAGTCTTCCTCTTTAATCATGGAAGTCATTTATCTCCCAGGTAGAAACAGGGCGAGGTCTATCACGTATTCTAATCCCCGCACATTTAGATATATGAACATACGTGACCCATCATCTAATAAATTAGAGCCCAAATTGGAGTCCACCGTTTGAATGGGCCGCAGCTGTCGACAGCAGAGTGTGAGTGAGAGTGATTCAAATCCCTAAAATAAGAAGGTCCGTCGAAAAAATCCGTAAGTTGCCTGGAGAGCGGAAGAGGAATCACTCGGGGAATTATGTTGACAGGCCACTTTACAGGGAGCGTCAACTCATCTCGTGTTGCAAAGCAGGTTCACAGGTTAAGGGGGGTTAGGGCCGAGAGTTTGATCAGTTTGTAGAATGTGTTTTGGCTTCAAAGGGCAGTTTTGTTCGCCCTCTATTCCTCACACGGAACAACTTCTGGTCAGCCACTGTAGCTCGCTGGCTTTCTTGCAAATTGGAGCTTAAAGTCAGCTTTTCCCTGCCGCCGCAGTGTTGTGCTCTTTCCAACAGTGGCTGCGACGGCCTCAAACTGGTAATGAAGTGATGGATGGAGTGCAAACAGAATGAAAGCCCCCCTACAGAAACATAATCACAGAAGGACAAAGCGATGAAGCTGGTGAAAAGGATCAGAAATTACACTAATTGTTGGTTTGGATTTGTCTGCTGATGACATTAACATCACACAAAGATGGTGCATCCAGACACTGATGTCACATACGGTTCAGACAAAAGCCTCATCAGGGTAGAAACAAGTCCGCTCCAGGCCATAGACAAGACCCAGTTCAGAGCGTTTAAATAAATATATATAAAGACGATAGAGACAAATTACCATTATCTATGTTTTAAGGGTGTAAAGATAAAACTAAATAACATGTTTATTGCAAACAACAAAAAGACTGTTATGTTTCTAGTCCGATTTTTTTGATTTCATCAGTGGCAGACCTGTTATTATCATCAGAGGAAGGCGGATGTTGGATCATGAACTGGGCAGCTTGTCTGGAACAACATGGCTGCTGCTAATCAGTGGACACACTAGAGACCAAATCGGATAAACAACACAAACAATTTTTTTCATGCAGTTTCATGACCAAAGTTTCAAAAGTAAACTGAAATAAGTTCACTCTGTGTCTCTTTGCTCTTTCTGCAGGTATTCCCAGCAATCACGGACCAGTGCGTAAGTTGTTCAAGCTTTTTAAACTTGCATGCCGACTAATCCCTCACAGTGACTAACTCTCGTTTGACTGATGTTTGTGTGACAGATTGTGCTCAACATTACTATTGTCATTCATTAGGGTTGGGTACCGTTCTAACTTAAACACATATAGGAACCTGGAATATGGTACTGTTACCAATGGTTCCTTTAAAGTGCCTTTTAAAGTTGCCTGTAGTATATCCCCACTACAATGTGCACATATTCATGTATTATTGGTTTCATACAAGTATTGTGGACGTACCAGTGGCTCTTTACTAGTTAATTCTCGTAAAAATGCTAAACTAGCTAAGCTAACATCAACAAAACACTGGATCACTGGATATGATGTTGATGAAGTTATTGATTGTGACTTACTTAAAGGTTCAGTGTGTAGAGTTTAGTGACATCTAGTGGTGAAGTTGCATGTTGCAGCTGAATGCCCCTCACCTCACCCTCCCCTTCCAAACATGAAGGAGAACCTGTGGTCGCCTTCAGTTGTCATTAAAACTGACAACTGCTGGGAACCATGCAGGCTAGAAAACATGGTCACTCAGCAGCATGTATAGAAGCTATAGAGGTGATGATCTTAGTCTTTGTCTCTTTTCTCTTTTCTCTCATGGACTGAAATTTGGCACCGTGTAATTTAATTTAATGTGAATCAGTACGTAACCTGGTCATTACTCGTAAAGGTATCGAGTTCGGTACCCAACCCTACCATCCATCACTATGTTTTCCACTGTGGAAAAAGGTGAATCCAAATAAGCCATTAATATAGAGTTACATCTTAATACCCAATTTCTATGAATGGAAGTGAACCAGTGCATGATGTGACCAAATAAGAATCATTCCAGGAAGTTTCTTGGAAGAAGTAGAATTGTCTCATCAAACTGAATGACTTTCTATTGATGTCATTATGAACCATATACTCCCACACATTCCTTTAAGAACAGTTTTGCAAGCCATGTGGTACAGTCCGATATTTGGAAAATGTTGTTGTCCTGACTTTCTGGGAAGGAAGCAGGAGCTGAATTCCATTCATTTCTGTACAGGATAGAAAAAGCAAGGGACACTTAATGATAATGGAGCTTTAAGAGAATTGTGTTACAATACACAAGCAGATTTTAAGAGGCTGTTTAATTTCCACAGTGTATAAACATCAATGGAAACGATGGAAGGAAACGTTCATAGCACAATGTGCAGCATGGTTTGCAAAAATGGGGACAGACGGACAGAGACACAGACAGATTCCTCTCGTCCATATTTGTTGAGCACAGCCAGATATTTGCCCAAAGCCAGAGAAAAGAAAACCATCTTTTATGAATACGAGGTTCCCACCATGCATCCCTGCGCATGTTGATGCCTGGAGGGGACTCCTCACGCTGGATAACAAAAAGCAGCGTCCACATGTTCCCATTTCTGACTTTGTCTTGTGGAAAATTCACTCATTAAAGCTGCATGCACACGATTCTACATTATCCCATTTAGCACCGCAAACACGTGTCTGGACTTTTCCACTGATTCCGAGGCAAATCGTCCGCGATCCAAAATCCTGATTATCTATTAATCTATGCATGCTGACCCCGTTCTTTAACTATATAACAGCATGTATTATATGACTCAGTGTAATATATAACCTTTCCTATTTTTACACAGATCGAGCAAATGCCTCATCTCTTGGTGTTGCAAATCGTAACCAAGGTAGGCTTATAGGCTTTGTAACTTCAGCATGATATTAACAATACAAAGAAAGCACTGATTGCTTATTAATTGGCAATTCTGGGAGGGGGGGGGGGGTGCAAGGTAGAAGATTCAAATAACCAGTATTCAGTGGGTTGTTTTTCCCGAAGCCCAGATACTCTTCTTCATGCACAGCAACACACACTGGTCCTAACTAGACGGATCCTTTTGTGGTGAGAACACCGTAGGGAACGGACCACATGCCCCGTGATCACAGAGTCCGCAGCGTCCTAACCTCTTTGATCGTGCCCTCTTTTTAATTACCCCACAATGCTCTCTGGGGGCGCAGCCTTTCTGCCACGCTCACAAGGAAGAAGGTGAGAGGGGAAGGAGAGGGAAGGAGAGAGGAGGGTGGGGGCTTGTGTAGATTGATCTGCAGCTATCTCCT
This sequence comes from Hippoglossus hippoglossus, assembly GCF_009819705.1. Lineage (NCBI taxonomy): Eukaryota > Metazoa > Chordata > Actinopteri > Pleuronectiformes > Pleuronectidae > Hippoglossus > Hippoglossus hippoglossus. Next base: position 19,350,304 of record NC_047167.1, on the reverse strand, counting down.
GTTAATCCTCAGGAACCAAATATCCTGTGTAGTAAGTGTTAAGTCACAGGAAGAGGACTAGCAGGATTTCCATGATCAAGGGAGGGGGGGTTTCCTTCCTTACACTCGTTGTATAACAAGATGCTACAGTCATATATCTCTTTAAGCTTCTCACAAAAACAAAAAACACAAAGACAAATACTATAGAATAAATGGGCGAGTCATAAATATATGTTTTTTTCAGTTATCAGGTTTAATCTTGTAAAAGAACAAGGGGCTGTAAAATTATAAATAAATTAACCTTGAAACCTCGTTGACTTAGTTTTGTAACATAGCAGCTGTTTTCTTATATTTTATATTGTGAATTATAACAGATGTATTAATCTCCCCCTCTGCAAGACCCTGATACTTCAGGGTAAATGAGAATTGTTGGGTTTTTAACAACAACAATCAAGTTCTCCAATCGATCAAACACATTTGTACACACGAGTTTTAACATGCAATTAATAGCATTGTTTTTGTTACACTCGAGACTTGAGACATGGATAATAACACACACATGCATCAATGAAAAGAATTCAGGGTTTACTTTTAAGCTTCTGCGTTTTCTTGCACACACACACAATCAAACATTAGTCAGAACCAGAGCGTGTTTTGAGTCTTAAAATAGCAGCAATTAATTTTCTATCGATCGACTGCGAGTAATTGATCATTTGTTCTGGCTTTAATACCGTGGCTGATTAACACTGTATGAAAATCTCAACCTGGACAATGTCTCATTGCAAATATGAAATTCACAACAAAACAAGGTCTGTGACTTTGCTTGAGGGCAAATCATTTTACAACAATGAAGAAATTAAATAATCAATATATTGCTTCAGACAGTAACATACCGGTAGTATTTACTATTGGTGAAAACCAATAATAAATAGACTGTAAATGAAATTAAAATTTGCGGCAATTTAAAGGAATAGTGAGACATTTTTGGACGTACCTTTATTACCTCGGTTAGCTTAGCATTAGGAGAGGAACCATGTAAAAACAACCTGTCACTGCCCAACTAAAGCGTAGTAATGAATGCACTGTTCTTGTTATAAATATATTTTTAGTTTTTAGTTTTATTTCTTTTTCTTGACATAATAAGCAATTGAACACGTGGAAACTCCTGCAAATTACAATCTAAATCTTGTTTTTTTATATTTCTGTTTGGACACAAATTGAACCATGAAGGTCATTTATTAAGTCTTATATTTTTTAACTCTTTAGACATAGGCAGGCTAGTTTTGTGAGTCTTTCTGCTAAGTTAAACAAAAAAAAACATTATGTAACTTTTTATATATCATGATCAGGAGCCTATGTCCGTCCATCCCTGTGTCCAATCGTCCCTCCCACTGTAATAATTGTGTCTCCAGAGCAGAACTCAAGAACCACTTGGAATTTTCCATGAAACGTCAAAATTGTCAGGTAGTGAAGTGGAGTCTTGTGATATTTTGGATTTCTCAGCGGGGGGGGGGGGGGGGGGGGGGGGGGGGACTCTTGTAAAGCTTCCGATTCTGACTTGACAAGAATTTACTGAAACTTGAGTTCTTGAAGGAAAAGAACAGACCTGTGTTTAGTTGCAGTGCGACTCCCTGCCTCTGTCGAGTGTGACTATGCAGCTGACAATTTATTCTGAACTTCCGAGCTTGCAGTCATGACTAATGATGAAGCCTTCATGTTAATATGATAACAGGAGGCAGTGCTGAACGCAGGTCTCAGCTTACCCTGACATTATGGCAAAAGATATTGATCCAATGTAATTGTAGCAACACTATTCTGTCTCGGTGCATATAATTAGCAGATCCTGTATCTGGAAACTGTCTCCAGTTAAAGTTAATTACACTGCTGAATATATAATTATAAAAGCCATTTAAAAAAAAAAAGGAAAATTTAATTAAGCTGCTGTTGTCTCTGTATTTCATGTTTAAAAAGGAACCTTTTATTGGATTAAAGATAAATGTCTGCATTATAATTCAGGGATTTGTGTAATATCCGATCTGTTAATATGAACTGAAGTATTTGAAAGGGTTTGCTTTCTTTTTTTCTGCCTCATAAAATCTAGATTTTCCACAAATAGGATTGACAGGCGCTGTGGTCCAGGACATGGATTTATCTCTTTTAACTTGTTATCGTGCTCCGACTCTCTGTATCTCAGAGACTTCGGTTTGCAGCAAGAGACGAGTGAGGACATCCTCTCATCATCCCATCAGATGAGAGGATTAGAGAACTGCCCGGCTATGTTTAGGACATAAACAGACTGTCAGATCCTCTGCAAACGTCAACAATAGACAGAACTGAATGTCTTGTCTAAGAATCACATTAGATGAAATGTGCTCCGATAATCAGATCAAAGATTCTGGTTCTGTATTTGTGGACGAGAAACAGGTTTAAAAATAATGGATAAGGACTCTTTCTTTAGAATCGTGCTTCTAATCACACAAGAGTCCGGATTTCCATCGTTGTAAAGCCGTTGCCGTGGAGAATTCTCTCCATGGTGTTTCGTGCGACACCAGGGCCCAAGGATGGATCTGTCATAACAGTTATCCTGCTAAAATGTCACACATCTGACAGAGGTGTGAGGTGCACGTATGTCTCAGGGGGAGCAAGCTGGTGCTTTGTCGGGACTCAAATTGCTGTGTTCTCACTTGCTGCCAGCCCACGTCTGAGAGGGAGTCATGGGCAACAGGATGTCCACACCACGATATATATGGAAGTTGTTTGTGGAAAATCGTTCAAATAGGATGATAATCACTTAATTTTCTTAATGGTAAAAGTTAGTTAGTTCAGTGCCCAGGGGAAAAATCCATCCTTCCATTAAGATAAGATGAGATAATCCTTTATTAGTCCCACAGGGGAAAATTCGCAATCTTACTTATCCTTTAAGGGTCGCGGGGGGGGGGATGGAGACAGGTCGCCAGTCCATCTCAGGGCCAAACACACAGAAACAAATAACCTTCCAATTTAGAGTCTCCAATTAACCGAACCCCAGGTCTGCATGTGTCTGCACTGAGGAGTTCTGGAGAAAACACACACACACACACACACACACACACACACACACACACACACACACACACACACACACACACACACACACACACACACACACACACACACACACACACACACACACACACACACACACACACGGGTAGAAAACTCCAGCTCCACACAGAAAGGCCCCAGGGTTCGAAGCTTCTTGCTTTGAGGCAGCAGTGCTAACCACTGCACCACTGTGCAACATAACACTGAATCAATATACAGCAAAATGTTTTCTGTGGCTCTGGAGGGAGCTTTACAAAGTCTGCAAACATAAACCAATGCTGTCCAGGCTCTGCTGCTTTAATTTTAATATTTTCTCGAGGATCCATCTCATGTGAGTTGTCCATTTTTATTAAAGTCCAATATTAAAAATCCTGGATTCGCCTTTTTTCCCCCCCCCCGGATCTCCAAGATTTCATGGGTTCCTCCTAATAATCAAATGCTAGATTTCGTACATACAATCAAATAAAAAGCTTTATGTTTTACTGGCTTTACTGATCATCGCTGAGCATGCGTGAATGCATATTATACATTTTATTAACAGAGTTACTGAAGACAGCAACTTTAATGTGATATTGTTTTTGGCACGACAGCAGGTCCTGCGACTCGACTAAGACTCTGCAGGCTCGTAAGCCTCCGCAGAAGCAAACTAATTGAGCCACAAATGCTTTTAGAGCGACAGTGTTCCTGAGGGGCTGCCGGAGGCCACGCAGATTATCCTCCGGCCACAGGCAGCACATTTAATGCGTACACTAGACAATGGAGATCCCATGGAAATTTCTACGAACACACACAGAGCAGGTGTCCATTAACTGGGAAACGAGAGAACAACATTTCTTCGCAGTGTAGCCAGGAGGCCGTTAATGTTTGGGTCCGCTGAGGATGGGCCAGCTGTGATTCAGGAGTTATTTTCATGCAAAGTTCAACAGACACTTTTTGCTCGGCACGGGGGGGGGACCGGCTCGAGGTCCTGGTTTGATAGGACCTGATATTTGGTGTTAAGCCTATAATGTGTGCAGGGCTGTGGGACCACTTTTGGTCAGGTCGGGATTACACTTTTAAATATAAACATCACAATCAAAATATTATTAAGGGGTGTGAGTCACGTCTGGGCAGCAGAAACAAGCTGTGAACTTAACACTCACTTATTTGCATTTCACTTGAAACAGCGACGATGTTTCTGATCACATGACAAACAACAGTCACTCTCATTGTATCTGGATTTTAGTGCCTTATATACCCCGAGATGCTAAATGCTGATTTTGTCCGTCTGATATTGAAAGATACAAATAATAAATAATAAAATATAGTAAAGATTCCTGCCACAAAACTAAAACAGTGAGTTGAAAGACAGTAAAATGCTCTATAGAGATGTGGAAATATAAAGTTTTCACTAAAACTTAATCCATTTCATGATAAAACTAGAAGGGCGCACAAAGAGCACATCATACCTGCCTCTAATCTTTTATTCCGATCAACTGCAAATTGTAATGGGTTCTTCCTTTGGACATGCCCCACCCTTCCATAAGATTTAATGGAATTGTATTCAGTAGTTTTAGTTCAGTGGTAATCCTGCTGAGAGACATTTTTAAACCAAACAAACAAACAAGGAAATCATAACCTCCTTAGTTTGGTAAAAAAGTCACTCTTGTCGGAATGTCTGAATTTGGTGCAGAACACAAACTGCAGAGGACGTTGAATAAATGTATCATAATTGACCAGAGAATGAATCCTGAGAGTTGAGTGCAGCAGAGTTGAGGAGGGAGAGGTGAAAGTGACAGGAAGTGCTGCAGGGCTGAGAGGCAGCTGAGTAAAACCTGAAGACACAGAGTTACACAGGAAATAAAACTCAACAGAATCAAGGAATACTGAGACTAAGTCGGCCGTAGCATCACTGTGGTGAACTGACCAAGTGCCAGAGAACAGAGGCAGCGCTGGGTTTATATACTACTGGAGTAGACTGCATGATGATTCACAGGTGTGCAGTGGAGAAGTGGGTCAGCCTTGCAGCAACCTACGACACACACACACACACACACACACACACACTCAACACAAACGTTTAACACACAAGGGGAGGGAAAGAGGGAGAGAGGAGGAGAATATACTTACTGTGCATCACCAGGTAATTGCAAAACACAGACATATGATATGTTTTTCTGCAAAACTGTAAAATATCAGTAAAGTGCTATGATCACTCTGCACTTTCAAGGTACGACAAGATGTTTTGTCATCAACGCCAGTGACAAATACACCCAATAATAATATTCAAGATTCTAGTTCCGCCATTTTTATGGAAATTATCAAAAACCTGTTGCTCAAAAAACATCTGCAACATCAATCTTTTCCTTCTTCAGTATTGATTTGCCATTTAAAAGGAAATGACTGTAAACACACAGCTTATTCATGATAGGATTTGCATATCAGTGTATGTGTGTGTGTGTGTTTCACTTAAATCTAAACATCACAATATCATATTTCCAGCATCAATTACATTTTTTTGAATCCATCTACAACATCAGTGGTAAATGTCAGGTTTCTCTGTCAGTTCCTGAATCAAAAAGAGCAGTGGCTTATTGCCAGGCTCATTATTTTTGCCCCAGTGCTCAACAATCATAGAGAGAGAAATCTGTCACGCAGACACCAGAGCTGCTGCATTTTAAATAAGCAGTTTGAATGATATTTGCTCTTGTAATATTATCATTATTGATCTTTCCCAGAAAACACATAAAAACAGTTTAACAGAACAAAGTCATCACACAAAATCCGCTCCGTCTGTTTGTGGCAGATGAGGCATGAAAAGTGGATCCACCCAAAAAAAAAAAAACTAAACAAGACAAGAAATGGCAGCACCGCACAGAAATACTTCAAAATCCCAAAGTGATCATAAATCCCTGCATCCACAGGTGGAATTTCCATTTAAAGCACATAACAGCAGCTTTATCTGTGTGAAGAGGGCGGAGATATTATGAAGTTAACTCAATCCCGATGCCTTTTTAATCAGTTTTGGCAGCGGCGATGATTATTTGTTGAGTTTATTCTGACGCATGAGCCACATTACTCAAAACCCAAAATGTGATTACTATTTATGCAGGGAGCGATATCCAATTACACTGAAATCTCTTGGCAAATATTACCTCTTCCAGGATTTCACCTCTGCCAGCGGAGAGGCTTCCTGGGATAATTGAGTCGTGGGTTTTTGTCTGGAAATGTGAATATTAGCTTATGTAGTCCTAATCAGTCCATATCAAAACAAAGAAATGTTCCGCGGACGCCGGAGCAGTGCGGTTCAGGACATTACATCCTTTTCTGCCAACAGTGTTGTATTGTTTGTTTGTAATGTTAACCGCAGAGAAGAAAATAACAGCAATTGGCGAATAACCTGGAAACGCACATTTGCATATCAAAAGGTAGAGTTGGTGGAGCCAGGCTTCCATCCCACGTCTTCCCCTCTCTCTGCTCTTTGAGCGTCGTCCTGCCAGAGGGGAAGCACATTTTAATACCGCCGTCCTGAAGCGAGGGGCTGTTAATACTCTGGCATCCTTTGATTCACTTATCAATAATTTCACCTCATCACCGCCATTGGTTTTGTTTGCTCTTTTTGTTTTGCCAGCATTGTTTGCTCCTGTGGTGCTCCCCTCAAAATATCCGTAAAATCCATAAAGGTGTCTGTCTGTGTTCCTTTGTCATAAACAGTCACTCAGGGAAAGGGCATCCGCGGGCTGTGGGCTGTTTTCATACAGTACATGTGCCCTGGTTGTTTGTCTCCTCTTCCTCTCTGCCCTCCTTCACCAAAGTCCTTGGCTTCGCCCTCCCAAATGTGTCAGCTGAGCTCTAAGGACGCAGAGCGATGCAGACAGGAGCAGAAGAGGCAGCTTGTGCCCCATGAACCTGCCTGTTGATGTTCTCTGCCGCCCTATCGCTGAGTGATCTATTAATCACCCCCCCCCCCCCACCCTGTCTCCCCTGCCCTTTTTGCTTTGTCTCTGCAGCTCGAGTGTGTGACAACGCGATGCTGCGCTGTCAGAACGGCGGCACGTGCCACCACCATCAGCGGTGCCATTGTTCCCCCGGCTTCACGGGCGTCCTGTGCGAGAGAGCTCGCTGCCAGGGCCCCGGGGAGTGTGATGACCAATTGTCTGGACGGGCCACGTTCCATCATCCACTGATCGGCTGCCACGTCGCTCTCACCGCCATACTTCTCCCACTAGTGATTGTTTCCCTTTGCTGAGGGACCTGACGGGCCTCCCATCCTCAACCAAACCCTAAGACCACATGTGATGAGACTGAACTCTCAACATTAAGGACATAAAGGACAAGAGACGTGTGAGCAACGTGCTCGGCATAAGCAACTCTTTCGTATGCCCACAGTTGCGGGTGTCGGTGTTACCAACAGGTCGAGCACTGATCTGTTGTGCTGAACGATAGAAGGATCCGTGAAAGGCTTGGAGGAGTCACCGCTGTCTTTCACTGTCACAGAGGAAACGGTCGGAGGCCTCACTTTGTGGTTATGTCATCGGCTGGTGAATCTCATTAGAGGCGGACGGGAGACTCACACTCTGAGAGCAAACTGTACAAAACTAGACACGATTTCTAAGTATCATCTGAAGTGATTAAAAAATAATAGTGGACGGGGACATCTTAAAACATCTTGCCTCGCTGCCGCCTTCCTTACTTGCCGTCTTCTCTGTTCTCCCTCCCTCCCCCGCTCCTTCCTCCCTCCCTCCTCACCTCCTGCCTCCTCACTTCCTCCCTCCTGTGCTTTGGTGACTCTGGTGATTTTAATTTGCTGAAGGGTGTCAGTTGTTTTTTGCGAAATGCTGCACATGTATTATTATCAAGCCCCTTGACAAAATACCAATGTAGTACTTTTTTCTTTCTCAGAAGCTTTGTAGTCATGCTTGAGCTCACCTGTACGGGAAAAAAAAAAAAAAAAAAAAGTTGTAACATACTGTAACTGTATTTAATTTTTGTATAAAAACAGATATTTTCATGACTACGCAAAGCGAAAAGATGTATTACTTGTTTTCTATTGCTGCCGACCTGTCCTAGATGTGGACTATGAGTGCGTATAAGGAGTTTGGTTGTATCGTTTCTTTGCTTGTGTGGCACGTGGCTCTCCCCAAAATGAGAGCTGCTGTCAAAACTATGTTTACATACACACGTACACAATACACTTCCACCAAAGGGAAAAAAGAAAAAAACATGTCTGTGTCTTGTTGTTGAACAGTAGTAAATTTTATTATGTAGTGACATGACGTTGGAGAAAAGATGTGCTGGAGTGAAACCGTGTATTGTTTGCAGATAGGTACAAGCCAATGACAACAGCTGAATGTCATTTTAAAGGATTTTATTTTGAAATGCTAATCTTTGACCAACTCACTGGAGCACCAGTTGCCGGTAACGATATATATCAGTAGACAAATAACTGGGTGGATGAAAACATGTGCTGTAATCCCTCCTTCTCGTGCTCGTGCAACGTGGAGGATGCGGCAGAATCTCAAGCCAAAATCTCATTAGCTTTATGTGAATTTAACAAGAGGGGGGAAAAATGGAGATTGCACGGCTGTCTCGGAGGTTGTCCAGCTCAAATCTGTAATCAGATCTAATCCCTGAATCAAATGGGAAGAGGGGAAGGTTCTCCGAGCTGGTTGAGGTTGAAAGCCCGCGTCCTGCTGCGGGAGCCTCCGCCAGGCGACACGTTCACAAAATGAGCTTTAATTCACGGAGGATCAGTGATTAGAAATGAAGTCGCATCCCACTGGGTGACATATTGAGCACTGAGACCAATTTCATTTGAGAGATTAATTTTCCTCCCGAGGTTGTCATGAAACTCCTAATTGTGTTAGAGTCTACTGTAAGTGCCTCTCATTAAACGACACTGTCAATGAAAAGAGTGGCGAATGCCTTTTTTGAGAGAGACTCCTGCCTTGGAAACGAGCTTCAGGACGAAGAGGAGGTTTTTAAAATGGACAAACACGCTGCGGATGTTTATTCATTCAGCAAAAAAGATATTCATGCAGCTCGTGGTCAGCGTAAATCTGGAGGAGAAAATGCAAGAAACTGCTACATTAATTTAATTTGGAAAATAAATCAACAACCTCAGTAAATCCTTGACGATCACAGCTTCGTAGTAATGACAAGGATAATGGATTCTACACACTTTAAACTTGTGTGTGATAATAGTGATAGTTCAGAGTATGGAGGGGGTTCCTCTTTGAAAACCTTTTGAAAAACAAAAGAACAAGAGCACAATTGATTGAAACTTTGTTTATGTGCTCACAAATGTTAGCATGTCCAGCTAACTGAGTGTGACCTTCAAGGCTAAGGAACATTCCAGTGCAGCAGTACACAATAGCATAATCACTGTAGCCTTTTCCTTGTGTGTAAAGCTACTTCTGGCTCCCCACAGAGAAACGCCCTATTACACGATACAAACAATAAAGCTTCGTGCATCTTGCTTGTCCAAGTACGTAGAGCGAGTGCAAATCGGCGACAGAGGGTTAAAGTGTGAGGTCGTGTACGTGTACTTCTCATACTTCTAAGCTAGTGCTACACTGAAATAGAAAAGAAAGAAAGACTCTTCTACATTGGCCCTTAATTAAAATAATACAGTTAGAAAAACAAGTTATTTCATTATCAACCAGCTAATGTAACCTTAGCTTAAATAGCTCGCTGGCTGCAACTCATGAGCTGTTTTCGTACAGACGGTCCATGGCTGGAAATGAGAAGTTTGCTTCAGTCCATCTCAGCATGAAATCAAGGACTCAAGACTTTTAATGGTAAATTTGTCCAGCGGTTATCGTGATCTACTAACGGTAACTAAGGAGACAGGGTTTGGGGAAAGGTCAAGTATCTCTTAAAACTTAGGGATGCGACTAAAACTGACGAATCACTTTGCTTTTACCCGAATAACAGTTACAGTTGTACCACCTACTGTGATTTAATAGTTCTGTTCAAGGCTTCTCTCTCTGCAGAATGCGAAGTGGCTCACCTGAGACTGTTTGCGGTGACGGTTGGCGAAAGGTTTTTTATAGCACTGTTTTGGGGCCAGAGTGTTCGTGTATGAAGGACAATTACCTTTATGACATGTTAGTGCAATAAAATTGGTGTTTTATGATACTTGCTCCTGGCTTTGGGCTGTATATTGCTAATAGGACAAAAAGTTTCAAGTTTAAATTCACGTCTGCTGCACTTTAATGCAGATTATGGCAGAAAAAGGTTGATGAAGAAGATGTTAAGAACATGTCTGCTTACACAGGGAGTATTTAACTTTCCCATTTCCTTCACCAGAACTAGAGACAGAAAGAGAAAAGATATATTGGTATAGAACAAATTCAAGAACACCTTTTCCAATACAAATAAAAATGCCGATAATTAGACCTACATCTGGCTGCTGTTGAAGAGTTTATGATAATTGCATTTTGGTACATATGAGCCTTTTTTGTCAGTGGTCAGAATTTCCTGCACAAAGTAAGACCTGAGGATTTTGCTCATGAGTTATTTCCTCCGCTGCTCCGTGTTACACCAGCGCCTTGCCCTTCCTCCTTTCATTTCCAAGACTCAGAAGGGGGTATTCGCAGGACATTTTTAGACGCGAGCAGTCTTTGTGTTCTACCTCCGTCAGCACCGGTGGCACCAACAGAAAGTTACATAACATCAGACGAGGGGTATTCAGTATCCAGCAAAGAGGAGGCTCAGCAACATGACTGGAGCACTCAGCTTATTAGCAATCCAATATCCATATGCAGCTCACCAGTGACACTCTTTGAAAAGGCCCAGCCACGGAACTCAAAGCACAACTTGATGGCACTCGGGGGCAGAAAGCTAAACTTTCCTGTCAGTCAATGTTAAGCCATAGAACTGCAGTGCTGTAAAACGAGCATTGCCATATAGAAACCATTTAAATATTAATAAAGCTAAAGCTAAAAATGGTGACACAAAATCTGGTTCATATTTGCTCCCTCGGCTGTTTTCATATCAAGGGTTGTACAGAAAGAACTCGTCCTATTTAAATCTTGAATTTTAGGTTTGTTTTCTCAACAGCTGAGAATCTAAGATGGAAGTCGTCCTTATGCTTTTCACGAGCCAAATTTAGTTCGGTTGTTTGTAACAATCAGTCGGCTGGCTCAACTGTCACTGTAACAAAAGAAATGAGACTACATGTGTGGCTCCATATGGAGAGTCGCAGTTTCCAAAAAGACCTCTTTCCTTTGAGCAGCAGCCCTGTTCTCGTGGAGCGACGGCTGCCTGCTGTCTGACAACGGAAGCGATCTTGTTTACTTGTTTGCTTGTCAGTTTCCAGAAAGTTTCACTGCAAGAAATATATATCCCCCATTTGAAGAAAAAGTTACAGCCGGCACAGAATTCAATTTAATTGGTGTGTGTACTTAAAACAGTTGAATAGCGAAGGTACTTCTGAACAGATATATTGCCATGTTGGATTGAATTTAAACATTTTATTAATACTTTATATATTATACATAAGTTTATCCATCGATACATTATAGAGCTTATCCTTTGAGGGTCGCAGGGGGCACTGGAGCCGATCTGGAGTAAACCCTGTTCAGTTCACCAGTGAATCACAACGTACAGAGACAAACAACCATTCACACTCACACCAATGGACAATTTAGAGTCTCCAATTAACTCAACTCCCTGGACTGTCTTGAACTGTGGGAGAACCTGGAGAAAACCCACTCAGACACGGGGAGAACATAGAAAGTTAATTGCAAATACAGTATGTTTTCTATTTATCACTAAAAGATTAAATAAAAATTACAGATATGAATAGAAATATTTGCAATAATGCTGGTTTTGGGAGAGAGGTATTCAATTTGTATTCGATAAGTGTTCTTTGGAGGAGTAAAAACCAGGTTGCACATGATATAAGAGGCACAAACGCATTCCAAGTGGCACCTCGTGTGTTTTTATGTGCGCAATACATATGCAGCCGAGCACACTGACTCGCCCACATCTATAGGACCTTTCTGCTGCCTCCATCCTAATCAATTTTTCAGCTCCAGCGGTACAAATTGTATCGGCTCCATTTATGTGGCAACACATCAGGAATGGCACTTATGGAGGGGCGGGAGAAGCATGCCATCTGTGGCTTTATCAAACTCCTATTCACATCCCTGACATCGCAAGGACAGCTGGTGGGTGGTTCGCCGGCTTGGCACACAGAGCACTCTGGAATCAATAGATAGCATAATGGAAAAATCCTTGTCCCCACTGCTCTTACAAAAAAAAACGAGACCTGACTACACGGGAGGCAATGCTTCCACCCTGCCCTCGTCCATTAGCTCAAGAAACACGAGAAAAACTGTTCTAATCATATCAGGTACAAGTCGCCTATTTCTGAGGACTCCTAATCGGAACTTTAGTGGGATCCGATGGAGTCGTTCTAGGTGTCAAATATAGTGCAGACGATTGCAGGGGGGAAAAATATGGAATTAAAAATATATATGTGAAACGCGGAGGCAGCTCAGAGCAGGGTAGTTGAGATTCTGGCACTAAACGAAAGCTATAAAAAAGAAATCTGCTTTCTTGTCACGGCCACAAACCAATCTGATGCCCCCTCATTTCAATACAATCTAGGGCAGCAATCGGCCCCTCAGCTACAGATGGTAATCCTATTCAGTGTCACACATGATCACAGCTCTTGTCTATTTTTGCTCAATGCCAAATCCAGCACTTTTGGCCTTCAGTGCCACACCTAAATTGCAAATCAGCCTCGGCTGGGATTGGCGGTGCAAGCCCAGCCACCACCCCACCCCCCCCAGAACCCCGACCGACACCCTGTTGAAGAAATTATTTATGTATCGAACCGACGCCGTCCATAAATAAAAGATACCATTCACAATCTGTTCCACAGTTTCCAGGAGCTTGGAAGAAAATGGTTTATCCTCTTTTTTTTTCATTTTTTCATTTGCTTGGAGGGATGTGGGGGGGTTTATGTTGGTCCCCGGAGTTTCATCACAAACACCTCGGAATGGGGGAAAGAAAAATAACATACCTGTAGAATGTGTAAAATATTATCACTTCTTCCCAAATGCATGTAGACTGCCATCAATTTCTAGATGGAATATGTCCTAGAAATCACACCTGGGCCAATTCAAACTATTATTTCTCTTCCAAAAATGCAGGGAAACCAGAGAGGATATTGTTTTATTTCAGTTTGTTGATATGCACTTTACAGTTTTATAGAGTGAAATGTAAAGGGAGGGGATAAGGTGAGCTAAAGCCATGAGGTGTATTGAGTAAATACACAAATGCAAAGGTTTTTAAGCTGTAGGCACGGCTGTGGGATGCATGTAAATGGGAGTGTTAATAATTCAAATTCAAATCAAAAGGTGCAGTATTTTGCACTTTGGGAGTCTTTTACCTCTGTTCATAGCACGAAACCAGCGGATTTACCAAAACGAAAAATACTATAAGAAGAAATACATCCGCCAAAATTATGTTTTCACCCTTGTCTGTCTGTTTGTTTGTTTGTTTGTTTGTAAGCACGATTACACAAACACGACCAAACCGATTCCCACAAAACTTGGTGGAACGATGTGGAATGGGTCAAGAAGGAATCCATTAAACTTTGGTGTCTATTCAAACTATTGTCTATTCATTTTCGCTTTCTTTAACATTACAAGATTTTCCCCAGTTGTTTCTGTGACATGAATGAGACTTCGGCCTCTACCCTGACACAGGCCGTGTGACATGATGTCTGTTTGTGGTGCTCAGAACCGTTGAAGAATTCAGGTCAACTCCCCTCAGCCGTTCGACGCAGCTCGCACACAATGAATACATCACAGGGACAGAGGACGTTGTCACGGTACAGATGTGCTCTGCTTTGCGGAGGGAATTGGACACAATGGCTGCTTTTCTGAAGAGCTGGTGCAACGGAGGTAAAGTGAACGGTGGTGAATCCTAATGTGTTGATTCACATTAGCCCCCACACATCAACATGCCACCACTGTGCAGACACACACACAGGATGTTGATAACAACCTGTTTTGATGCACGTCACATGGAGCCGCAGGGTGTTGCCCTTTTACTGCAGCAGAATCCATAAGAAAATCATAAGGAATAATAAGTCCTGTGCTGGATAATCCACAGAAATATCAAAGCTATGTGAAAACAAAACTGCAACTATCAGAGAGGCTGGATATCTAAGCCCAAAAAACTGAGATTTTAAGAATAAAGACAAATTATAACCGAAATAAAGTTGCAACATTACGAGAATAAAGCTCATTTTGCAGGAAGAATATCAGGAGATCGGTCTGTTGCCTGGTTAAAATGACGTATAAGGAGCATCTTGTTACTTTAGAAGTAACGAAACACTTAATATTTTGACTAATCAGCACCAAAATAATTTAAGTATCAGGACTTGAAAAGATTGTGGAAGAAAGTGTGTCTATACTCTGGAGAAAGATCTGAACAGACTTGAAGGAAATTGCCTCTTTAGTGGAAGAGGAAATGTTTGGAGGTGGGCGTCAGTGAGGCTCTCGTTGGTTACATCTGATGTTCAATGAGGTTTTGTAGTTTCACAATGAGATCGGTTCAAAATTCAGAAAGGACTCAAACTCTGGCAAGCATCTGTTGTCATTGCTGCTTATTTCCCTTTATTGAAGATTATGACAAATTATGTATTGTTTATTTGGTTGAACTAACCCTAACCCTGCATGTAAACTTTTTGGAATCTGCTGTTATTGCTGCCGATCTGTGTTATCTAGCAACATCATCTTAATTGTTATTCTAACCCAAACGAGTTTTGACTGTGACGCTAGTTAACACAGAGACTTTTGGAAGAAAAAGAGGCACAGGTGGCAGTCGTGGCCCAAAATCCAAAAACAAGGAGCTGCTAAACAGAAGCAATTAGAGAGGAAACAGAGTCACAGTCAGAGAGACAGACTGGCAAGGACACGAGGAGAGTTCCTTTAAAGACAAAGGGCACACGGAAAAGAGAGAGATTCAAGTTACAGTGGGGAGAAGCTTTCATCACTAAAACCTGCCATCGCTCCCTGAAGGGAAGAGGCAGCAGTAAACACGAGCCCCTCCTCTGTTTGGCAGACATGGAGGAAGGGGACCGGTGAAGAGGAGGGAGACAGAGGGGGAGTAAGAAGGAGCAGAAGGGGTGAGAGACCGGCAGGTCCTGCCAAAGAGGCCCCTATGACGAGCAGCGTCACCTCGTTAAACCTGTCCCCGGGAGTCACAGGCAGATGCTCTGCTTCTTCTATGATAATGGCTGACCTGCGAAGTAGCTGCCGGCGTCACGCTCCTCTGAGCAAAAAGCTTCCACTTCTGACTCAGCACTCTCACAAGCAGCTTGTTGCACCGTAGGTTTTAATGCAGGCCTGGTTGTATTATAATAGTTTGTTATCAAATGTAAAAGAAAATGCTTTTCCCGCTGTTATGGTCGTCGTAAGTGTGTGTTGGGCTCCTCTGCTCCGCCGCGCTGCATGTGGCCATCAGATAGATTCATGAAATTATGTCTTAAGACCTTTTAAAAGATTCTCCCCAGCCCTGCGCAAATTGGCATTAAGGATATGAAAGTGTTTCCCATTAATGCACATTTATTCACAGTTCTACATTTAGGGGACCCACCGCTGTCGAGCATCAAAGCTCAGTCAGCGCACGGAGCCATGAGTCAAGAGGAAGTAACGAGGGGGGGGGGGGGGGGGGGGGGGAGAGAGAGAGAGAGAGAGAGAGAGAGAGAGCAGTGGTTCTATGGGGATTAGCTCATTTAGACTGCTTTGATCTGTGATATCTTAATTGCTGGGTAGCACTGATGGAGTCCTCACAGAGACTGAGCCGCACCACGCAGGGCGAGGAGGGAGGGTGGTCGTGTCCTCGCCTCCTCTTCCTCGCTCCTTCCTTGACTTGATAAACTCGTCTCGGCTCTTGGACTTAATGGGTTTATTGTAGTTTCCTGAATTGTGATGCAGTGTCACTCAACGTACCCTGAAACACTTTAAATCATTTAGATAGTACACAAACTTGCTGGCTATTCTCAGTGTGGACATCATGCCGGAGACACAGAAGAGGACACTGTTGGATGAAACGAAGAAGAGGAAAAGAGAAAGTGCCCGAGTAAGAAACATATCGGAACATACTTCAGTCATTGACGAGAG
Source organism: Hippoglossus hippoglossus (assembly GCF_009819705.1). NCBI lineage: Eukaryota > Metazoa > Chordata > Actinopteri > Pleuronectiformes > Pleuronectidae > Hippoglossus > Hippoglossus hippoglossus. The sequence goes on along the minus strand of NC_047167.1, from coordinate 19,334,114 downwards.
ATAAAAGAGGCCGAAGGATGCAGGACAGACGCCGACCTGGTGTTGTTGTTATTATTGGAATGGAAGTTTCAATAGAGGTTTAACTGGCAAGTTAATCTAACAAGCTCATAAATGTTAATCATCCAACAACTGCAATATTTCAGTCTGGATCGACCTGATGACATCTGTAAAGTTAGCAACGGAGCCTAAAACTAACTAACCTGTTTTCCAACAAGTTCTTTTAACTAAACGAGATAAGACGCAACCTTTCCTCTCGGTTCTATCAGCTAATTGAGCTTTAAAGATCTTCAGTGAAAAACGAACTTGTGTCTATTTAAGTTAGAATTTTCGTTCCTGGTCCTTGAACTTAATTTCCAGCATTTTCAGCTCTCCTCTCATTCACCAACTCTTACATCATTGTATCTCGGCAATCGTCATTCCCGTTTTACTAATCAGTTTTTTGGGATGCTCCTTTTGAAGTATCTTTGCCATCTCAAAAATCGTGTGTGGTGTTTGTCTATATTTTTTTAATTAGCTCTCCCCGAGAGTTTAGGAAAGACAGTGGAAGATTTCCCTCATCATCGATGGTAACTTTTTCCACTGATGTAACCACTGTGCCACTTCTGTCTTTTCTTTCTGAATGTACTATAACCACACTGTTTAAATATTACTGTGTTTTTCAGGTTTTGAACAGCAGTAAACTCAGGTAGTTTTAAGGTTTATGAGTAAATAATAGTGTTTTTCTCACTTTCTTCTGAAACAGAATCGTAGGGAGATAAAGGCACAGATCATTTTAATCAACAGTTTCTTTATGTATTACCTGTTTGGTGGAGTCACTCTTACTAAAGCAAAATCCTGACTATATGTCATCGAGGCCATTAAATAATATCTTCAACATTGGTTCCTGTTAGCGATCCAGATATCTACACACCTCCTTCCTTCCATGGCAGCTTTTTACGCACCTCGTCTGAATACAGAGAAACTCTGCAGCTGTAGTTTCGTGATTTTTCTAAAGAGGTTGATGGTCACAAGTCGGCAGCTGAATATAAATCTTGCAGATAAAGTCTTTCGCGGAGTCGAGCCCTTCCGAGAGGAACCGGGGAGCTCACCGTATTTGAGGGCCGCTTCAGTTTTTTGCTAAATCCCTGTTTAACCCCCGATACGGGGATCCGCGGGGACTGACGGGCAAAGACCAGGGGTTAAGGAGATCATTCAGACAGATGAAGGTGATGCATGGCTTCCTTTTCTCTCTCTGTCTGCCTTTTGTGTCTTTCACATGCACACACACACATTCCCTCACTCACTATCCTCCTGCTCGCCGTGCTTTATCTACTCCACGCAACCTTGTACACCCATTTCTCTCTCTCTCTCTCTCTCTGGCTGCTCCCCAACTCCTCCATCATTGCTACTCATCTCCCCGGCTAAGACAGGAACAGGCAGATTAAGGAGAGGAAGAGTATTAGGGGAGCCATTCTTTCTGCCTCCCTGTGACGGGCGGGTTACTGTTGGCGCAGCCGAGCCCTCCCTCTGCTGCGCTTGGTCATTAGAGAGGCTGCAGAGCGGTGGGGGGGAGGAGGGAGCCTGAGGGAGTGTTTACATTACAAGAATACTGATATTGTGAGGCTCTGGTGTGTAAATGCATTCTCAGGTTTGATTGTGCATTCCAGCTGAGTCAAAATCCATCGGGTACAAAAGGAAATAAATCCAAAACAAGATGATGATGAAGATGAAGATGAAAATCGAGAAATTATTGTTTAAATTAACTATTTGCACGATCCCAAGGGTTAAATCCCTTTAACCCAGCGAAGTTTAAAGTTAAAACTAGTGGTCCGTGCTAATGGTGACCATCACGACACAAACTGAAAATGAATGACAGACAGAATTATGGATTTTACGCACTGGCTGGTAAAATTGTGGATAAATTTACGTGCCGCTGCCTCACTGTGACTTTAGCTTGACGCGCAACAAATGAACAAATTCAACATTAATTCACATTAAATCTCAGTGTAAGTTGTAAAGTTCAGATGTTATTCTTTATCGTTGAATGAGATACGACATCTTTGGAAAAGATGCATGCAGAAAAACCACAGATCTGTCATGCAATCATGTTTTTACTTCTTCAAACATGTTCGTATGTGTCTTGGATTAAAGGATCAAACAGGGTGAGGACAAGGGGCTTGTTTCATAAACAAGTCAGCATCATGTTTCACAAATGGCGGCCGCCTGCAACACGGAGATAAATGTTTAGTCCTAAACGTTTCTCAAGCTTCAATCATAGGTATGGTTTTAATTGAATTAGTGGAATGTGTCAAAACTAAGGTAAGAGGAATGACCTCGTGTTGCAAGTAGTAGCACGGCTGGTGAAATTTGGGTGAAACGAGCCCAGTCCAGTGATGTAAATGAAGAAATAAAGCAAAGACCTTCATTAGGTTCACACTTTCCTGTTTTCAGGTCTCTCTCTTTCTCTTTTGAGCACAGCCCGTTCTCCACCGCACCTCCTCAACTGTGATGCCTTTGTTCCTGCTATTCAACATTTGTCTGAAAGCGGTAAAATGGCCCCATCAAATTTCAAAAGTACAATTCAAAGAGGATCCTTTTATTAAATGCTGATGTCACACACGGGATTAGTGGGGTGTTAAGGCGGGCGGGGGGGGGGGGACGGCATCAGTTGACGCCCTTGTGCTACCTTGCACTACAGTGAACAGCTGTTACATCACCCTTGAATCATTCACTCTGAAACAAAAAGAAAAAGAAAATCTGTGGGGTGTAGAAGGTCTCTCTGGTTTCCACAGTGAATGACCTGCAGCTTCCACAATCCAGCCCACACACGCTCTTTAAGCTGATGACATTTGATGATGCCGCACGTCTGCAGCCAAGCAGAAGAACCTTTACTGCTGTAAATGTGAGCATCTCCAAACATTATCTTTCCTTCTTTTCACAATTCAACATATTCAGTTGTGTGAGGCCATTTGTAATTTTGGTTGGTTTTGGCTTAAAGGGGTATTTTTATATTTTACTCGCTTTAGATGACAAGATCGATGCCACATGTCCATCCAGGTATGAAAAATACACTGTGTATAAAGCCAAAGAGTCTTGATCGCCCCCTAGTGGCTGGCTGCTGTAGAGGGCAGAGAACCCGCCTCCTTGTGAGGTGGGAGGGAATGTCAAAAGTCTAAACATACGTATTTAGTTTGGTTTTAATTAGTTATTTGACACTAAAAGACGAGAGAAAGCTCATGATTGACAGCTGAGATCTCCTGATCGCCATGGTGCAGACTCTGGCTCCAAATTATGTCGGTGGTGCAAGATGGCAGCCATTTTGTCCAGGGTATTTTGGCTTCATTTCTGGATAGTAGGAGCAAAGTGAAGATGCATCGTCCATCTTTATTTACAGTCTAGGTATGAAGCTTCAGTCAGAGACTGGTTAGCTTAGCATACACATGTCTCTCCTGATAATCCTCAAATGTAACAAAACCTGCACCTTGTACCTTTTAAGTGCATTTTCCAATATGTCAAACTACTGCTGTAAATCTAGATTTACAATTAACAATTAAAAGGTAAAGCAGTTTTTTAAATTAAAGCAATTTGTGGCCTTATGAAGGCAGAGCTAAAAGATGAGATGGACATTCAGAAAAACACTGTGATCGAAAAGAAAGTATAACAGAAAAGGGACAAAAGCTACTTTGCTTCCAGACAAGTTTTCCTGTCATGATGGGATTGAATCACTTCGAACTCCACTAGAAAAACACATTTAAAGGACAATCCTTCGTGCTGTGGTGCTGAAATCGCTCCATCCTCTGGGTCAAATCACGTTCCAGCGATTCCATTTAAATAAGTTTATGTCAGTCCAGTGATTTCAAACGTTAAAAATAAAATTAGTCTTTGATAGAAAGTCGAGCCGGTGCTCCAACAGCAGCCAACGCTCTTCGGCTCCTGCTTTTCAATCTGGTGGAGAACCTGGGCGACGCCTTGTCAGCAGGATCCGTGTTCCACTTGGGCGACTGAGCCTTTCTGGTATCGAAACATGATGACAGTGAGGGCAAGTCTCACACCAGCCGATGGAGTCATCAATAATAAGACAAGGTGAATGGATAGGGAGACGGGGGGGGGGGGGGGGGGGGTTATCTGTGTACAGCACATGCACTTCCCGGTGGACCACGGGGGCAGACAGCACCACGGAGAGGCGAGACACGGAGTGACGCTCCCGGAATCTGTGATTTGACATCTGCTCTGTGTGAGAGTCTGTCAGAGGGCATGAGGAAGCGTTTTCTAGGGCACCGCCGCTTTCTCTTAAGTCCGAGTCTCTGGGCTTTTATCAAAGAGATCTGACTTGCGGGGCACAGAGAGAGTGGATGAGCAGCTCGGCGCCTGGCGGAGGCGGTCAGCTTTGAACGGACACGGAAGAAGTGTCACTCAGAAGTCAGTCCTCTTCTTCCACGTAGGTGGAGGGAAACCAGCCCACCTGAGAAGCAGCAGAACAGGAACACGTCAGACGGCAGCACTGAACCAGACAGGAAATACATTTTTATGTGCTGTTTGTATTTTTTTTTTACCAGCTTTCTCCTCATTTTGAAAGTTCCAATGAATTTTAATTACTTTGTTAATTAGTGTTTTTGTTAAGGTAAGCCTAAAATAACTTCAGCTTTCCATTAAACTCAATGGAAGTATGCGGTATGACTCAAAGAAGGAGCCATTAAATTTTGGTGCGGATCCAGATAAGGGGGTGGATCCAGGAATTGTGAGGTTTTTTCAACATTTTGTATGTTTTCCAGATAAATAATTCATGGATCTTGATGAAAAAAGACATATTTAGGCAACTGATATCTAAGACGGTGTGAAATCTGGTGCAGCTTGACTTTCTCTTGCAGCCGACACACGGTGCTAAGAGTGTAATTACATATTCAGGGACGATGTCTGAAAGAAAGAATCAGACGGCCACAAACAATCTCTTGCAAGTTTAATCCGTTCACTCGAGTCAGAAACAGTAGCAGAGACCGACAGCTATCCTGGAATCTCTGTCATCTACCAATACCCTCTAGACATTCTTTCCACATGACAGCCCTGTGAACTTATGAACTCTTTTCCCTCAGACTTATACAACACTCATGAAAGGGTTGATAGCATATCAAACTGTGAGCCGAGCGCCACCTCTTCCCACTCTGCCGAGATCAAACCACTGTGTAACGGCGAGATCCCTAACCAGCTTCCCACCAACAAGGTTTTCTATCATGTCCAACAGCTCTACTGCTCCAGCTCCATCCAAGAACCCAAATATCAGACATTTGTATACACAACAAATTACTGATTTGAAATAGTATATTATAAATAGCCCCAAGAAGAAACCTCCGCCAAGGAGGTTGTGTTTTAAACCGCGTTTGTTTGTTTCTTAGTTAGCGGGATTACTCAGAAACTACCAGAGGGATTATCACAAAACAGAAGGATGCAGGGGGGGTCAGGGAAGCACTCATTCAATTTAGCAAATTTGACATTTTGTTTGATTTCTCAGAAACCAATTTATGGCTCTTGATGAAAAAAATCTGGCATGTTTAGGGGACTGCATTTTGTATATTTCCTCGATTTCCCAGAGAAGAAAATCATGGATCATGAAATTTTTTTTTTATTTAGGTATATTTAGGAGACTGCTATATGTGAACGGTTGCAATTTGATGCAGCTTAATTGGGACTGTTGGGCCTGAGCACTCTACTGAGTAGCATTTTCAAGTTAAAATGGTTTCCCTTCAAGAAATAAGAAAATATAAACTGATTATTAGAACCAACAAACCAGAGAATAATATACAATACAGTAATTTTAATGTAGGAAGTGGTAACTGTCTGATCTATTGGATGTGTTATAATACTGCAAAAACCAAGGTAAAGGTGAAATAAACTGTGGGCTATTGACAGGATCCTCGAGCAGACCCACCTTGCCGCCCATCTCTCCCTTCCACCACCCACTGGTCATCTTGGTGTAGATCTTGATAATGTCTCCCTGCAGCAGTGAGAGCTCCCGTGTGTCTCTGGAGCAGAAGTCGTAGCGTGCCACTGCAACACCCACCACCCTGGGGGAAAACACTGAGACAGAGAGAGAGCACTTTTATTGGAGGCCATTGACACTAAATTTCACAAATATTCCAAGGATGCTCTAAGAGGTGCAGAGTTATTTAGGAAAGTAGTTTAGAGTAACTCGAGGCCCCACCCCCGAAAGGAAAAGAACTAAACAAAGTCTCACTCAGGAAGTGCAGTTACAAATCTGTCACTAGATCGCCAAGTAATATATGTCAGTTGAGCTCAATCAGCTTATCTACCTTTAATATACCGTGGTATTTATGTATTACTCGTGTTGTTTGTACAAGGTTTAAACTGGTGTGAAATAAAATTCTCACAGGAATAATTAATAATAAAATCTAGAGCCCGAACAATGTGGGTGTAGAGCCCATATATATTTATTTAAACAAAAAATGGCAATGATTGTGTTATAGTCTAACCATATACTTTATTATAAATGACTGTAAAGGAAAACACAAATACGTATTCTTGAATTGAGAAGATAAAAAAATATGATACATATAATGATAAATGAAAAGATAACGCAAATAAAACCAAATGTATTCAAGTTTAATTAAGAAATGAATGAGAATTATTTATGTAAAAGTTAAAATCCACAACTTTCTGCATTGTACCTCCTGTAAAATGAAACGCTGATATCTGCATTTTTATTGGCTAATCGATAAATTGGTCGAGCTCGAATAAAATCAGCCTCGACTCATGAGTCTGAGTCAAGTGTATAAGTGAGACACAGACTCAGAGATGGGAGAATAAACCAGACTTTACAGAGGAGAGCTCATGTGGCCGCCCAGCGCACAGCAGCGATGAGAGGGTCATGGGTAATTGTGGTCATGTGTTGTTTATATTAAATGTTCATGTTCAGCTCAGCTGCACGCACTGCGTCACCACTTATCAGGTCCCTACACAAGCAAGTCAGTGCTCATATTACATGTGAACACCAATGTGCACATAGGCTGGTTTTCTGTGGACCTTTCTGATGACACATGAAAGTAATTCATCTCCTCCCTCATGCACACACAAACACGTCCAACCGACTCAGATGCTGGAGCCAACAGATAGGATGCGTATATTCATGCACTCATGCAGCTCCGTGCACACAGAGAGACACATTAACAAATTCATCTAAATAGATTATTATGCTGCCGTTAAGTCGTGTCAGCATAATGAGAAAATGTTAAAACCCTCAAGTTACTCCAGCACGGAAGCATTTATTTATAATTACAGTGTGGTCACTGCCTTTGCTAACCTTGTAGTCACAACTTATAAATGGAAACCTCGATTCAATTACCTATATTTCACTTTATTATGTATTATTAACGAGTGAAACCAAACAAGCTAAAGGCTTTGCCCCCTTTTAGTTAGGTTAACAGCGTTATTGTTGGATTTCAGTGAAATGAAAATGCCAGTAGGTGGTTTCACAGCTCTCAGCCTCAGATTAGTTGACAATTCTGCAGTTCATTTTTTTTTTTTCAGGTGAATTTTCTTCCAAAAGTAAAATTTGGATGTGGTTGTTTCTTCCCCCCCGCCCAAATAAAAATGCGTACGGTTCGTGCGATGGTACATAAAAGCGTCATCATTAGACTACATTATTTAACAGAGACGGGGGGGAAACCTGGAAACGTGGACACGCAGCGAGGGAGAGACAAAGAGAGAGTAGAAAAGCTGTACCTGTACCTGACCAGAAAGGCGAGGAGGAGGGAGGAACAAAGCTGCAGCTGCCAGGAGGAACTACAGAGAAACGAGGCAAGTAATGGGGGGGGGGGGGGGGGGGGGGGTTGGTTCAGGCCGTAGTGGGAGCGAAGAGAGAACATAGGCAAAGTAAACACGAGTTTGACAGAAAGAGAGGGTAGAAGAGGGAGAGAGGGGGCGCGAGAGAGAGAGGGAGGGAGAAGGGGAAGGAAAAGTTGGCAAAGTTAAAGAAAAGGCAAGGGCGGGGGGGGAGAGACGAGTCAGAGAGGGAACAACAGTGAAATAATCGGATCATTTGTCATTTTACTTACACAAATACACAAATTCTTACTTAACACTGACACAAAAACAACCTGTGTGCTAATGTGCGTAATTTAATCTGGGCTTTTTTAATGGTTTGAACTACATTTCTGTAGCAGGGCTGCAAAATGAATCGTATTAAAATCATGATATGTGACCTTAATTCAATTAGAAAACAATTCAGCTGTGTTACCAATGGCGACGCAGCGTTAGCCCACATGATGCAGAGCGTAGCAGAGATTCAGCAGTGAAACGTAGCGAGTTGAGATAGCACCGAAAGAGGAGTGTCAAAGAGAAATAAAAACAAAAGAAACACAACTGATAACGGGAGAGAATTGTGATAGAACTTATAGGCAAGAAAATTGTGGTTATCATTGTTTTTTCCAGAATCGTGCCGCCCTATAGTGGAATGCTCGAGCAAATACGTTAGGAGAACGGCCTCTCCTGTTTGAACAAGGCCTATGGATGAAGAACCTATAGACGGCACTAGAGTCGCCAAGAAATTCGAGGCTCCACATTCAGCATCTTATTAATTTCCTTTACTCAGCTGCTGTTTCTCCAATTCTCTCCGATCCGGTTCAACAGTGCCCCCAGCAGCCTGACCCCAGCCCCATTTAACACCTTCCGGATGAACTGGAACGCAACAGCTTATTACCCAACGTCAATTTCCAACCTCACTAATGTGTTTTTGGCTGAATGGGAGCAAACACCCGCAGCCATGTCTTCCCAGAACAGTGGAGCTGTGACAGCCGTGGGTAAGACATGGGTGTCCACATATTTTTGGCCTGTGAGTGAAGCTTCTACAACCTCTCCAGGTCATGATGATGTTTAAGACCTGGGGAGTCAAGGCGGCGGCGTGGGGCTGAGGATGCATCCGAGCAACAGCACGGCGCCTGAACAAAGGTATCGGCTGGAAATCCACATCTCAGAGCCAACGACTTCTGCTCCCATGTGAAAAACCATCTGAGCCGACACTCACACAGAGAAAACCAGCTCCCATCAACACAACAATATGGTTCCATGGCCTCTTCCTCTCCCCTGCAGCGATAAGTGACTGCAGGCCGATAAGCTGCTATAGTGCACACACACACACAACTATTCACATACCTGCAGAAAATATATACACATATATATAAACACACCATCATAAACTGGCACGAGGAGAATCATGAAAAAATATGTGTCTAATAAATCCTCTAATACTCCCAGATCACGTTGTGATTTTGAACCAATTTAATACGACAGATTCATGACAGCGTCAATACTTAACCGCAGATTGATCCCCCCCTCCCCCGACAGACGTAAAGAGATCTTTGGAATTATTCCGCGACTCTAATATTCAAACACACAGACAAGAAGCTCTCAGTCAGACTCAATTAAAGACGCTGGCTGGGGTTTTGGGAAACAAATTACTCCAGAGTTTTGACGGCTTTTCACTAGTTGTGTATCTTGTGATTGTTTGCCCAGCCTCGCCTTCTGTTTTCTTTTCGAGCACTGTCTGTTTTGAGATTCAAACCATTTCGCGTGTGTGTATTGTTTGGGAATGACATCTGTCTTAAAGCAGAGGCTGTTTACCAGGCGGCGAACGAGGTGCCCACACTAAGTCTTTCTATGGGGGTGGACGACTTAAGGCAATAATAATAATCTATCCCAGAATGCACTGAGGCAACGGCGGGTCTGTCAAGGCTTTCTCACAGAGGGAAGCGCCGTGAATGGCAGAGATGCACAAAAACACCTCTTGCAGAGCTTTGAAGCCTGATGCGCTGGGAGACTGACGCTGCCAAAGGAGGCAGGGGGACAAGGATGTAGCAGAATTTTACATCCGAACAGATACAAAGGGCTAACTTTGACTTTGTTCCCCACGTTCGTCTGTTTGCCTCGGCTGCCGGTGCAGCGGCTGCGGTTGTTTACACCTACACCTCTCTTTCAGTTAAGACAGTTTACCTCCAGCTGCTTCCTGCTCTTTTACATCAGATCATATTTGCAAACTTTTTCCCTCTTTTTTTGGGGGGGGGGAAACAGGCGCAGTCCCTCAGTTGGACCAGAGGTATCCCTCAGGTGTGTGTCAGCAGGCGGCTGTCACACAGTTTTCCCCGCTGCCAGCCCAAGTGAAATGTCATGTCCTGTCAGGAAGATTGTGAAGCCATCTCGGAGCTGAGCAGCGTGCGGAGTGTGACGTTTGGAGTAGCGGGCTCCTGGTGCTTGCCTGGGGCACTGGGCCCTAACTGGGACCTCTCTGCCAAGCCTGGTGAGATGCAGAGGATCTTTTCTATTTTTTTTCCCGCTCTTTTGTCTTTCGCTCTCCCTTTATCTCTGTTACCCCATACGTTCCCTTTATTCTCTGTGCCTCTCTTTATGCACATTTACACCTGACATTACCATTCTATTTGTATGGAGATATGGAAAAGCACAAAGGTGGAAATGCACAGAGAATGCACTGCAATCCCTAAAGTGATCAAATCGGATAGACTGCATTTGGAGGTGGTCATATATATGTATACAGACACACACACACACACACACACACACACACACACACACACACACACACACACACACACACACACACACACACACACACACACACACACACACACACACACGTATATATATATTGTGATTATTACATATAATTTGATTTGTATGTTTTTCTATAATTAATATAAATTATTTTCATCTTATTTTCTCAGAGGAGAAAAATGTACAGCGGCATCTAGAGTTCTATGACAGCAGGGCAACCTCCACGTGCTGATAAAGACCAAGTGATTTGACTGAAAGGTCCAGAGCAGCTTTATAAAAACACTGCTGAGGTTAAATGTACACAGGCAGTAATTAGATCTGACTATATAGAGGTATGATAGTTTGGAAAATATGCAAACTGAAGTCATCAGAGCAAGTCATGTCATATTTGGCATCTTAGGCCGTTGAACTAAACTGTAGTAAGTGTAATATGATATCCACACACAGTCCGACCAGGGTTTAGATCCCGTGTTATAAAGAGATGCGTGTGTATAAGTCTGAATGGAATAATAAATGTTGCTCTCTTGTGTAAATGACTAAAGAGGATCGACCAATCTGAACTGAAGAGGAAAGTCTCCTGAAGAAACTGCCGCCGTCTTCCACCCTGTGTTTTTCCGTAGGGTTTCATGACCGCTGCTATTTCTACCATGTCTCACATTGCGTCAGTTATCGAGACACACCCTTGTTTGTGTAATAACCAAGCAAATGCTGTATCAGTATGATTCTGTAACGTGACATTTTTGTACAGTCCTTCGAGGAGAGGGCGTGCAGTGCATTAGCCAGCCTGTTAAAACAAAATATTATCAGTGCGATACTGATTCCAGGAAACTGCTTTCGCCTTCATCTCTGTGTGATAACCTGGGAAAAGTAAGATTCCATCAACTGTTCTGGTTATATGGAGAAGATTTGAACGCTATTTCGACTGTAAACGTATCAAGATCTGATCTGAAGAGGAAGCATTTTTCTACCTGCTAGACAGACTGAGGGAAGCAGCCTGAATTTTAAAGACTCACCACTGTCAGCTTTGGTAACGGCCATGGGCATGATTCCATTGGTAAGTTCCCTATAGGGGACCTGTAGAGTGGTGTCGAGACTGCTGAAGCCCTCCTTCAGGGAGTGCTGCTGGTAGTGCTCCACTAAGTCCTGTGTAAAACAAGCACAATACACAGTTAAGTGAGTGTAAATCTAGATGGGTTTGTGTACACAGAAACGAAAGACATGTGGGAACGCTGGTGAGGGAGAGGTTGTTTGATTTTAACAATATAAAAGCAGTTAATACTGAGGAAGTGTTCCAGAGCAGGGCGACTAACCATTAATATATCTATCTGCACATTTGTAAGAGTATAGGTACTAAAAACACCCTGATGTTAACCACTGTCATTTAATACCACAAGACTAAATGTTAAAATTTACATTCTCTGCTCTTATTGCTGTGGTGTCCCACAAGGTTCTATTCTGGGTCCAGTCATTTTTTTCAATTTATGCTCCCATTAGGTCACATAATGCAAAGACACAATGGGTCCTATTATGCAGATGATATCCAGACATAAGGACCCATCCACCTAGATAATGTCAAGCCGGGTTCCCTATACAACACATTCTGCTTCTGCTTCTAACCTCATCAGGATTACATTTTTTACAATGAAGAGACATCTCCATAATATTTAAAAAATAATATGTTCTGTCTTTTTCGTTACCTGGGAAAATTATAATTTATGCTTTTATCTTTTATAGACTTCAAATCTTTGTACTTGTTCCTTCGTCAGTCAGGCCTACAACTAGTTCAGAATTCAGCTGCCAGGCTCTTAATGGGCTTCAAGATATGGGACCACATTACACCTGTTTTAGCGTTATTGCAGCGGCTCCCTTTACATTTTAGAGTTGATCTTAAACTTTTATCGCTCACTCTTGGCCACCTTGGACTGGCCCCAAAACATCCAAGCCCAAACGTGATCTTGGATCAGTTTGATCTCATTGTTCCCAAGGTCCAATTTTGTGCTGTTAAGACCTTCAAATTTAATTCTCCAATTTTACAATGCACTTTCTGTAGACTACATATCAGACTGGTATATGTGTAATATACTAATGTGGAGGATGCATGTGTGTGTATGCTTATACCGACATGTATATTTATGTCTTTGTGTAGATATGTATTTATATGATCAAATCTTTCAAATAGTTTTACTGGATGTTACTATTGTTTGACTTGTTTTATTTAAAAAATTTACATTATAGCTCTGCTCTGTCATAATAGGTATTCCTATTAATAGTAGTAGTAGTAGTAGTAGTAGGGTTTTGTATAAAACAAAAGTAAAATGTTCACTGGGGTTTATCTCAGGAGACTGATGTAAAAGTAGCGTAATGTCAAAATGATTATACTCATTAATGCAACAGCAGTTTATAGGGGCACAAAAATCCATAGGAAGTTAAAGCCCTTACCAGCACAGTCTTGAACAGCCGAGTCTCAGCAATGTAAAAGCAGCCGTCCTTGGTCAGAATCTTAATGTGCTTGATTTTATCGTTGAACCTGTGGAGGATGAATAAGACATGGGCTGCTAATCAACTATACATGGTTCCACATCAATCCAGTCTCCATGGTGAACCGTCACGAAGGTCTGTCTGCACTGACTGCCGGGTACCGTGCTGAGCGAAGCAACTCTGTTTAACAAGGGCTTTTCCCTGCAGTGGAAACCAGATTCCACAGCAATTCACTCACATCAGATAATAATGAAAAGCATCATAGGTGTCCCCGGTTTTACCTTGTAAGATCAGTTCATAATGCACATCAGTCACTGCCTTCCTTTATAGCTTGTCAACCCTGAGTTTAAGTAATATCCACAGTACTTGAGACCATTCTGACTGTAGACATGAAACAGTGCTTTTTCATTCTTAGATTTGAAACAGTCCTGAAGCTTTCCTGTATTTAGCAAGTTAGATAAGAAGTCAATCAAAAAACAGTAAAGCATCTTGTGACTTAGATTTCTCTAAAGTTTGACCTTTGTAAACTCTATGTAGAAATGTTCTCTTGTGTGGTAACAGCCGACATTCGACTTTTAAATCAAAACGGCTTAAAGCAAATATTTAAGCTCCTTAAAATCAATATCTAATCAAAAACAGCAACAGCTATGTTTGTAAAATAACAAATTTATTTTCATTAGATAAAACCTTCATGGTTTCTTTGACAAACATTCGACTGAATTAGATTTAAACTAAACTTCACAACAAGATCATGAATCATTCTCTGAGAAATCAATTAAAATGTTGAGAAATGCCTTGAAATCTGAAATTCAAATTCCTAGACCCCCCCACCCCGATCCGTATCCTGCAAAAAAATGAATTGGTTTGTCCCTGACTCATAAAACATCCTTCCACCAACTTCCGTGGTAATCCATTCAGTAGCTTTTGTGAAATCCTGCTAATAAACAAACAAATTCAGATGAAGACATAACCTCCACGGTGGAGGTAAAAACTGTAAATAAAACGTTATTGGCTGATGAGCATCAATTGGGGGTTAGAACACACTTAGCACAAATTCTACCTTCATGAAGGTCAGATTATAGATGGTGATTCAACTGTATGATAACTTTGGAGAATGTATTAAACTGTTTTAGACACTGAAGTACATTGGGTAAATAAACTAATAGAAACAGCTGAAGTACTGGAAACTATAACGTGGAGACACATGAAGTTTAGTTTTTCGACTCTAACGATTTGACTTTTTTTTTTACGTCAACATATTTCAGGAGCAAAAAAACTAATCCTGAAAGACGTTATTAGTGTTCTCACTTAACCCAAGATGGAAAAATATATCACAACCGACTGTAAAGCAAAGCACCGCTGAGTGTATGCTACAGGCCTGATTAAATAATTTAGCGATTAAATAATCATACGACACCAGAGAACAGCTCAGGCAAAGTACTTTGTTGAAAAGTAGTGCAGGCCAACCTTGAACATACACATACACTGTTCGGGACACACTGTGCACACTGCACGCACGAGTGGGGGGGATGTGCTGTCAGGCCAATTGCGAGCACCGGGCTGTATATTGCATGTCTTCCATATGGTGATGTGCAGGTTACACTGGAGATAAATCTGCACTGCAAACCTCCCAATGCGGTATATAACGGATGAATATGGTCATGTTGCAAATTCACTGATACATTATGAATATATAGGGAGTGATACATTATTGATATGTGCCGACTTATATGATGCATAACACGTGGAGACAGGTGCAGTCTTTCTACGCAGCTATCGGCCCCCGCACGGATGCACCTTCGCCCCGAAACACATAAACATCACTCGGCGCACACTCAAACTGACCACTTGTAGCGTTTGACATCAGACAGTTCCAGTTGATTAGCAGCAGCTCGCTCTATAAAGCCCCCGTTATCTCAAACAGCCATCCTGATAATGATCTTAAGCAGTGAGACGGGCAATTAGGATTGGAGCGTTCAGACACTGGGCCCCCCCGTACATCAAAGCTTTGAATGAGCGACGGTACGAGTCCAACCAAACCAAATGGGCTGGAATGGCGTGTCACTGGCTAAATAGTCCCAGCGTCGAAAAAACACCATGTCGGAGCGCGCCCTTAATCATTATAATCTCTCGGAGCCGTCACGCCTGGTCAGAAGGACTCGATAGTCCTTTCTTTTCTTTCTTTGTTTTTTAAAGACTGAACATACTTTGATGTAGCCTGAAAGATATTCACTAGTTAAATGGACAGCATTGTATATCAAAAGAGGGATACAGAGGCACTCCACTTGCAGATAAAACAGACATTTGCAGAGGCCGGGGGGGAATTAATGTTTTATCTACAGTTGGGAGTGCGCCGCTCGCCCCTCTTTTGAAACACACTTTTTAAGATTGATAACTGAAGAGCAGAGCATGATATGACGAATGCTATCGGGCAAACCTTGAACATATGTCTGAGCAGAGGTCTAAGATATAGGGTGAAACGGATAGATCACCCAATTCCACCCTCGTCTCCATGCTGCTGAAATGTGGACTGAGTTGGAAAGTAAAATGAACTGCAGACTCTACAGACCTACACCTTCAATGGGGATCTGTCCTAAGTAGTTCCAATGAAAACTATTCACAGGGACGTCTAAGAATAGTAACTAATTTGATCATCTTTTCACTTGTATTCACATGCAACCAGCTGATGTATAAAGTTAGCGTCCTGGTGCATAATCCTGTTACAGCAGAGTTGGGTCAATGTAAAACCTTCAAAGTGGTTTGATAGCACCAGGTGTCAGTGGACGTCCCACAGTGGAACTTAAAGTGACTGAGACAGCCCATGAAAGAGAGCGTAGTGGCTCCAGTCCACTTGGTGGCGGTAATGAGCCTCTAAGCTGGTTTGTAAACAACAGTAATAAGGACAAGTAGATTAAAGCTGCAATAAGTACGACAACTGAGTCACCCGTTGTGGTTTTGCACTCAAAGCAGCTATTCAACAGTGTTAGCTTGAAAACTGTAATGTTGCCGTGTTGGCACAGGTTTAATTTCCCCTGACAAGTCCTCGGTGCCTCCTGTCGTCCACGGAATAAACACGTGAACTTTCTAGTAAACAGACCCATGTGCATCGTCCCCTCACGCGACTGAATCTTGATCCCCTTCACGTTGAATTGATCAAGACTCGTCGCACACTCGCAGCTCCGTTAAGTCTGTTTACACGCAAACATAATCTGATGTTAATCACGTCGTCATATTGCTTTCGCGCTAAAGCAATATCAGTTGGATTACAGCGCTCTGACACCATTGGGACAGGTTGCTTAGAGGCTACTTTTTACTGTACAGCTGGAAACTTGCCCACCTCTTTGTTCCAGTACACTGTCAAGGAAAGAAACCACCTGCACCAAAGAAGGATTACATTTAAACTACCGAACTCATTTCAATGACATTTTTGCGGAGGGGTAGAGCATGACTAAGGAGAGAAAAGATCTGGATAAACGGGCTGATCCAGCAATTAATTTTCACTTTCTCCAACAAGACGCGATGGCCTTGATGGAGGTAGAGCCCTTCTACTTCATAAACATCACAAGCGGCTTCTGAAGTGTCCGCCGCTCGTCTGTTGAAGTGAGGGTGCTCAAAATGGGTAATTTTCTGAATTGTGCTGTAGCTTTTTCTGATCATTTATGAATTCCTCGAAAAACAGGTTTGCACAGCGCCTCCTCTTCTCCTGTGTGATTTCTATAAAACCTCTCTCCTCTCAGCTTCTATCCAGACACCTGTAACTCATTTGGGTCGTGCCCTGTCGTACTTAAGTGCCTGCGTGTGTATTTTATCTCAATACGTTGTCGAAGGCTTTCAGTTGAAGCACGATTTAGTATTCTTTGTGTTTGTAATTATCATGACCCCTAACATCAAAAAGCTCCTTTGATCATGGATCATAATTTAGGGAGAGGACACTTCTACTTTGGGCTAAAGCAAAGACACGTTTCCCTTCAAAAGATCTGTGGTTAGCTTTAAAAAATACAAGTATAAAAGTCATAACACGATCACGACAATGCTTTGTGAACTCTTGGCTCCAAGTTTTGACAGTTTGTGTAGTTTACTGCCTCATCACAGCACTGTATCCATAGAGCTATGATTATTATATTATATAATTATATGTGCAGTTTCTTTACACAGTGTGACTGGTATAATGGAAGTTTAGTTTATAGGATTTCCTCTGGAGCCAGTTTTAACAGCAGGACTGGAAAGAGTGTGTTTCCTGCTCATCAGTAAAGCCGCTGCTAAAGACTCAAAGAATGGTTGTGGGTGAAGAAGTGTCCTGTCCTGGAAAATATTCAAATGGTAATAGAGAAGTTTTTAGTTTTTCTTTGTAATTTGGATGATTCAACCCTTTACACTAAATTCTGTCCCCCACCACCTGTATCACCGGCATCAACTGCGACTCATCAGACCAGGCAAACGTTTTTCCATTCTTCAGTTACAAACCACTGATGATTACATAGTCAGTGTAACTTCTCTTTTTTTGCCTAAAGTAGTTGAACACAGCACGATCTCCTTCTGCTGTGGCTCATCCGCTTCACCATTAGAAACGCTGTCTTTTCTGAGTCTGCCCCATTGTTGTACAGAGCTGTTATTTGCATGCGGACACATTTTCCACCTGAGTGATTCTTGCCACTCACGTCACGCAAAAACGTTTTTTTTTGCCCACAGGGTAAATGCATGTGTTTCGTTTATTCTGCTTTTCTTGGTAAACTGTGGTGAATAAACTACATTGCAGGAGATTTGATATAGAAATGAATTTCAAACGACCAGTTGTATCACTTACTTTATACTGATGGCGTACTCGGTGCCTTCTTTACTCCGGTGTCGGACCAGATAGGTGCCGTTCCCTCTGTCCAGGAGCTCCTCCTCAGCCTGGTATCTCTCCACGGGCCCTGCAAACCTGAACCACCCGTGAACAACTACTGCACTTACACTGCCATCAATCATTCTGAACATGAGGATGAGAACAGTCAATACAATCAATGCAATAACAGCGGAAATGACTTGTGGTTATTGTTAGCGACCTGCAGTAATTTGTTTTCATCGCTTACCAGAGCTGGGCGGAGTAATCGACAGGTTTCGGAACCTGCCATAGAAAAGAATTGTGGTTATTCTGCGTGTTAATGGAGTCAATACCGAGGGGGGGTGGGGGTGGAGGTCATTTGTGGTAATGTGATATTCAAGCCACATCTAATGGCTAAAATCAGTCTTCTACAGAAAAAAAAGAAGCTGCAATTGAAAAGCACCATATGCCTTTGCTGAGACATCAATAGTGGCCATTATCTACTGAATGAATTGTTATCACACTCAATGTGTCTTATTGATTACAAAAAAATGTGCACACTTACACACGGGCAGGGCCTCACAGCGTCGCTTGGAAAGAAGCCAATCTTGCTCGTCGCCAGAATTTTGCCCTGCAATGGCAACTGGCTGTTAATCGCATTATATTTGTCTGGGAGCAACGACACCTCTCTCTTCCTTTCCCTCTTCCCCTCCCACACTCGCTCCAATAAATCCTCAGCAATTAGCACACAACAAGCAGTGCATCTAATTTGCAGCCCGAGTTAATTATGGTTCAAACTCTGCCGGCAGTGAGATTTGCGCTGCATCAAAACAAGAGCCTCGTTTAACACTAAATAATGGATCTTATTCTGGTCTTTGAATATCCAAACAGCGTAAGCTCTCTGCCTGGCGCTAACGCCTAACAATTGCATCTTAGCTAACCTGCCTCGAGCAAACCAGCGCTTTACAGGAAAGTCGTCACTTCTTTGAACAAACGTAGTGTAGTCTCTGTATAAAGAAACCAATTTAGCCCCAGAAAAAGACTTCATCTTCATATAAACTTGCTCCTTCACAGATAGTTCAGTTCATTCTATAACCTTAATTCTCTACCGTGCACATTATCTTGTAGATGCTTATAAACAAATACATCAGCATTAAGCTCGAGGTAATCTAAGTATCCAGTTCTGAGCTCCAGGTCAATTTGAAGTCCACTGAGTGAATCTGAGAGGACAGTGAGTGTCGAGGGCATGTGGAGCTCTTCATTCCGCTTCCTGCCCTGTTTACGCTTCTCCTCCTCACTCCTCTTTATTAGAGCAAGAAATGCTTTTTGGGACCGTGCAAGCCCGGGCGGTAACTAGATTGGAAAGCGAATCTTTACCCATCTCTATGATTCATTCTGTGTAATAACATTTCATCAAAGGTTTTTTGAGAGCCCCTCTCTATTTGTTATGCCTTTCGATAAGCGTATGATAAAGATTAAACTTATTACTCTGTTGGCATAAACAGGCAGCAGCCAAAGGATCAAATGAAATTACAGTGATTGATTGTATTGTTCTGCCAGTGGGATGGGGGATAATTGCCTTCTGGGTAACAGGGGATATGAATTCTCAATGTTCTGTAATTCCATCCTCTGGCGCCACTGGGGACGCTGAAGATTAAAGGTACCCTGTGGAGCTTTCATTGTAAACAAACACGGTTTTTGTTTTGATTTAGTGTTTCTCACCAAAAATGCTTTGTTTGCGACCGTGAGACCCAACAAACTCGTCGAAAAAATACTTTTTGTATGCTTAGAAATTTGTATTGTGCAGATCAGATTGTGGTCTCCTTAATCTTCTTCTCTTTATTACCACGTTTATTTTATTACAGCTCACCGTCGCCACCGACTGCTGGTGCGTATCACTGCCTTCTGCAGAAAGTGAATTGGACAGAAAAGAGACTTTGATACCAATTCCAATTTCTTTCATTAAATAAACAATGTTTACAATGTGATTTCTTCAATGTCTAAATCGATACATTTGAAATTTTAAACGCAAAGAACAGATTGGACCTTTTCATTCATTTTGTGGTCCATTAGTATAGAAGAGTGTGAGGGCCAGACATAGGATGAAAAATGAGAGGATGGTTTTTTTATATCATTTTTCATTTCAAGAATAAAGCAAAACTATCAGAAATAAATCCAAGTCATCAGGTCCATTCAATCTAGTCAGAGAAGCAGCAGCTGGGGAAGCATTACATCCCCATTACAAGTTGGTGTAACCATCAATATCCTCGTTTTTGGATCATTTATTTATGGTTTATCTCGTCATTTTGACTTTTGAAATCTCGATATGTTATATTTAAAAATATATCTATCCTCTCATTTGGTTCAAGATTATTCTCATCATTTTTAAAATTCTCAAAATGAACAATGGAAGAAAAAAAACTCTCGACCAAAACTCATCTCCTTCGACCGGAATCCGACTTTTTGTTTTATCATGTTTTACTATTAAATTTGTAAAATCTCCCGAAGCAACAACGCATAAAATAAATATCAAGCCACACTTCATTAAGGCAGACACGTTAAGTCAACCACACAGCTCCAGCAAAGGAAGAATCCATGGCTACCTGCTGAGGTTTATTATTTTAGCTACTTATAACTGGTAATATTATCATTTTAATCAATTTTAATCAACCAACATCTTAGTATTCAGTTTATTTCATGTGGTTGAACTTTAAATCACACAGTGAACTATGTCAAACTTTGATTGGTATTTGCATTAATTTCAACATTAATAGTAGAGAAAGTATTTTATAATACGTTTATTTCCTGCACCAAATTTGTGGAAAAGGACAAAAAAGCTCAAAATACATATTTTATTTCTAAACACTGAATTTCTTTGTATTTTCAGAAGATTATTCAAAGTTTTTTAGATTATTATGTCGATTCTATTGCAGTAATGGGCCTGAAAGGTTTGGGTGAGGGGTGCTCTGACAGAAAACATCATGTGATCCTGCTGCTCAGTCTATTGCTCTCCAGCGCCACTAGACGTCACAACCTCCAAACCGCAGCTTCAACTATGCTTTTCTCAGTATCAATACACACATAACTGGAAAAACACAAATGTGTATTATAATTTAAATCCTTTGATTATCCCCCCTCAGCATGAACGGTAACCATTGGCAGCACATCGGCGCGGTGCCATCGCGCCTGTGACATTCAGCAAGTCGCTCTGGCGGCTTACACAAACTCTCCTGGCACTCGTGTCCTCAACCCTCCACCTCGTGCTCGGTCGCAACAGAGAGAAACACGGAGCACAGGAAATCGGGCTAACTGCCTACTCCCAGCCGTGCCGTTGGCAGAGGCTGCGGTTTGATTGGAGCGGCACCGGGAGGAGCATGAGGCTTTAATGCTGCAGTAAAGCAGAGTGAGAAACAGCTAGGGAGGCTGCCGGAAGACCCCAGATAAATCGCCATCCTTTCAAAAATAGATAAGGTCAAACCCTGTGAACCGTTGGCTGACCTCGTGAGGTGCTTGCTAAATGCGCCGGTACACGAGGTTGTGCACCACCATTAAAAGATCTTCCAGAGGCTGAAGTGACTGCTGTTTTATTGTCTCTCTCTGGCACTAAATTAATCAAGTGAGGCCATTAATTGCTTAGATCATCTGATGTGGGCTGTGATTCAATCTGATGAGTAGAGAAAAAAGACAAACACCCCGTCTCTAATGTAGCTGCGGTTCAGTGGGGTTCAGATACAGTAGATCTTCGTCTGATGTTTTCTAAAAGGGGCTGACCTCATCACAGTGTTGCTTTTAATGGCTGTCAGGACGCAGAAAGTGACAAATAACCACAATATGGTGAAATACTTTATGCTTTAAAACTTGTATTGTGCAAATCAGATTGTATTCTTCTTCTTTATTACATGTATTTTATAACATATAGATAACTACTGGTATATGCAGAATTTTTGCAGAAATGTGAGATACCAACTCCATCTGATTTCTAGTTTCCAATTTCTAATCCTAATTTTCTAATCAATGTTTTCATTATGATTGATTCAATGTCTAAATGAATACATTTGCAGTTTAGAGGCAAGGCACAGATTTTACCGTTGTCCATTAGTGTTCCTAGTTTTCCAAATGAGGCTGACCTCATCACAGTGTCATATTTATGGATGTCAGGACCCAGGATGTGACAGATAACCACGATACGATGTGTGATTTATAAACAGTGATGACCACAGGGAGACAAAATAATGACGTCACCCCATCACGGCTGTTTTGAAAGCTTTTCTTCCCTTTGCCACACAGTGGGACATCCAGTATTAGAGAGAGGAGACGACAGACGGCATCGATTCAAACCCGTGACACTGCAAAGGCGTTGCGTGCGCCGAGCCAACCTGGCACGCCATAACATGTTATTTTTTCATGGGCATCACAGATGTTGAGATAAAACGAGGACGAGCTGAGTGACACGCACCTGCCACCAGGAGCTGTGCAGGTCTGCAAACATCACTTCAATGACATCCCCCACATGAATGCTTAGTGGGGGCCCGTACTGGGGATAAGGGATGCCACCATAGTCTCTGATCACAACCATCCTGGGTAAACCTAGCAGACAGGGAACACAAACACATTTATACTCAAACTTTCATACACGTATCAAAGAGTCTTGTGCACAGACACAAGCAGCTGTGCAGCAGAAATACTGTCATCATGTGGGGCCGAGAGAGTTTCTGAAAAACAAGGTGAAAGTATAAGTATAAGACTAAATCCTTCATCGGCCGCGTCGACCGAACAGAAATGAGACGGTGTGGTCTCCTTATTACATCACCAGCTGACAGCCGTCGCCTAGCAACAGAGCAAAAAAGTTCTTTGTTTGATTATAAAAGGTGAAGATATGTGTACCGTAAATAAATTCTACTTGGTTCGTTTCACCTCAGTTACTGACACTTTGAAATGAATGTGAAATTGGGCTTTGAATACAGATAACTGGTCATTTCGAGTTCTGTTGGTCATCCAGGGGAAATGTGACTTATTTCCCGGAAAAATATGTTTTTGTGATTTCTATTTTGATGATTTGGGTTGCTGTGGTTGGGCGTGGTCAGTAGTTTGTTCTGCACCTCCAGTAAAGTTTTACATCAGTGCAACAGGGCGACAAACTAAACTATAGGGGGGGTGAAGAAAACAAGATTTTTGGCTGCAGTAAAGTTGTAAATATCTTTTTTCCCAACAAACAAAATTCTCAATCACAGCTCTATTTGATTGAGGTGATCTCTGAGCGCACAAATCCACCTGTGCTAAATAATAATAATAATAAAGTAAATAAAAAATAAAAGTAAAAGTAAATAATAAAGGAAGGTGAAGAAGGTTTTTAGGTTTTTGTAGTTTTCGGTGAACCAGCCAAATCATGTGCTCAATTCCCTTCCTGTCACAGTGTCACTTTAAGGTTTGACAACTGCTCTTTGAGATTTATGTGGGAATTCTGACAGACGTTTTGATTAAGGTTTAAACAACCAAAACAGCGAGTCACTGCAGCAGGAAATTCATCTCCCTGATTCCTGAACGGCTCCAATCCCTCCTCGGCGTGGCAGACGAATACAGCCACGAGCATCCAGCTAAGGCTAAGACTAAACACCGCTGCCAACTTATGAGACACGGCCACTTACTCTCCCCCTGACTCACACATCGAGCCCCCTCAGACACAACTCGCTTCCAGCCACAGCTCCCCCTCCCCCCCTGCAAACCAGCCCTGGGGGGGGGGGATATTACAGTGACCTCAGATGAATGGAATATCTCACATTCATGTTTTTATTAAGAACAATAAGCACAGCTGTCTTCCTCATAAAGCCCCTTATGGAAATTGATTTATCACAAAGGCACGGCTCAGCGGTTGAGGCCGAGGCATATAGACTGCTGCAAGTGCTTTTCTGCCAGCTTCTCTCCTGCCGTGGCTCTCGTAATGATTCCACCTCCTTCAATTCATCTCAATGCCGTCAAGGGTTTAGGCTTCGCAGCATGAGGTGCAGAAAAGAGATTTTTTTCCTTCCCTGCCTTGGTTCGGGCTCCTTTTGTGTCCTATTCTTACTCAAATATATTTTTGTCAAGAGGAAACTGTTGTTGTTCATTCCCTGCTCTGAACCCTGTGGAGAAATCCATGTCAGTGTAAATCTTCAGGGTTTTTGTGGCACAAAGGAAAAAAAAAAGTTGAGTAATATTTGATGAAAAACGTGAGGTGGTGGGGGTGCGATAACATCTGAGGGTTTCGCTTTAAACCAGCAGCTATCTCACATCTGGCCTCTGACTAACCGGCTGCTTTTCATCCTGTCTGTGTTTCGGTTTCGCTGCAGACCCCGAGATGAAAGCAGCTTAAGAGGTACAGCGCAAGAAAAACCCTTAGCACGTTCACAAATGTGGTCGAGTGGTCAAGGCTCACTGACCTGGGTCTGGTGGTGCTGAGTTCTCCTGTTGAGAGAGAGAGAGAGAGAGAAAGCACAAATCATGACACAGGAAAAAGCATGAAAGACAATAAATCCAGAAGAAATATGGAGAACGGATTAAGAGAGAGGCCCCGTGCAGGATCAGCCTGACCTGAGCAGTGAGTAATACTCTTAAAGTCATCATCTGTGCGTCAGATATCGAGAGTAACATGTAGGCGTTCTCTGGGACTGAGCAGTTATTATGTATAAAGGTAAAATACATACATACAATACATAAATACTGGATATTCATTTAGTCTATAACCCATCAGGGCATCATAGAGTGTTCACTAATTTAAGATCAGCTGTCACAAATCACAGAAACAGGAACATCTGGGGAGCAAATAATTTCATGTGACTCAAAGTATGGAATACTTAGAAATAGGAATATATAATACAAAGTATGTTTAATAATGTTTATATTTTGTATCATGATGTAAATATACACTAGGAGGAGCTATAAAGGTTTAAATACAAAAAGTTTGTGGAAAAGACTTCGTTAAACACTGGGCTCACAAATCTTAAAATGAAATAGAGTCTTCAATTGAACACAAGCACAAAACTATAAAGTGTAAATGTTGCAGAGAGGGCGGTGGAAATACTCAACAAGCATTTCAACATAATTTTATTACCATGCTTTTAATTTGTATATTTTAGTGCATCAGTTAAATCCAAATTTAATTAGTGTAGATTCGCTAGAATAACTTTTAAAACATGATTATATGATTATACTTGCGTACAGTCCATTATATTGTGGCGGCACACTCCAGTGCATGTGTGGGTGTATATTGTAGCATCTGCTGTGTTATATAGCAAATATAAAAAATCGTAAGCTTTAGTGTAGCAGTGCAGGTCTTACCTTGGGTTTCGGCTTCGCCAAATCTGCAGACAGGAGAGCGACAAACACAGAGAGAGACACACACAACATCAACCGTCAACCTCATGATGCTTCAGAGATTATAAAGACCACGTGATGGGGAAATAAACGTATATGTACAACAGCAGATTTGGGTGTGGGAGTGGAAAAACAAGCAAAGGTCAAGCTGTTAGATATGTTGTGTACGTGGTTGACAATCAGACACGTGGGTGGTGCAAGAGAAAAGCTCACACACAGTTAAACATGTAAATAGCAGATCATCTCTCGAGCATGAATGTGCTCATTGAATTTCATGGTGATCTGCCCTTTAGATTTTCCTATTTTGTGTGCATGAGTGGACATATTGTCCTGATGGTGGCGCTAGAGTAAAGGTCACACAAAAATATGCTGATTTAAACTCTAAAGGGACACACAGAGTGGATATCATGGAAAGGAGTTTTCAGGATAACATGTGTTGGAAAAGGAATCAGTTTGGAGGACTCCATCATCTCACCTGTTCTCCCGCACACTCCCAGTCGACCCAAACACTCCTTATGAGCCCCCAGACCACATTTGATGCAGAGATAGCCCTGGTTAAAGATGCCCCTGGAAACAATAAATCACAGGTTACATTTCATGGGCATCAGCCTCCTAAAGAGAAATGCCTTGACATTTTGGATTTCCAGGCTTCGGTCACACACTCAAGAGAAGAAAAAATGACACAGGAAATGTCCTTCAGCTTCCCTGAACCATAAAACCGACACCATCTGCTGAAAACTGAGGTATTAACCATCCATACTTGAGTACACTAATGTTTTATTTCAATTAAAACCCAGTGCTAATAAGCTATTTTCATTTTCACATCCTCCACAGACCCTGAGGAAAAATGACTAAATGTAAAATGTCACCGTGTCCTGTTCACGCCTTTAATCTGAAAAAGATTTGAAGTGGAGTTTCACAAGATCAACCCCACATGATGATTTTCCATCCTGGAACGAGGTGCATAGTAACAGTTTCTATTTGCACCGTGTCTCAGACTCACTTCACAACATTCATACTCTACTGGGACTTCATCAGCGCTACATAATTATCCAGAGTGGAAGGAGCTCGCTGCATGACGCCTGAATCCTACCTGAGCAGGAGGTGACAGAAGCAACAGGATGTGATCCTCTCAAACGTGTGCATCTTGAACTGGTGGGAGTTGTGGTTGGCTTTCTCTGGTCGGATATTTGATCTGAGACATACAATAAGAAGAAAAGATGGTTAAAAGTTCAGTGTGTAGAGTTTAGTGACATCTAGTGGTGAAGTTGCATGTTGCAGCTGCATACCCCTCACCTCACCCTCCCCTTCCAAACATGAAGGAGAACCTGTGGCAGCCTTCAGTCGTCATAAAAACTCAAAAGGTGTTTAGTTTGTCCAGTTTGGGCTACTGTAAAAAACATGGCGGCCTCCGTAAAGAGGACCCACTCCTGATGTAAATATAAAGTATTTAAATATAAAGGATCATTCTAGGGTAAATCTTACAATTTAGGAGAAACTCACTTGTGAAAACATCACTAGGATTATTTTATATTCAATATCTGCCATTAGATCCCTTTCACCTGAAACTTACACACTGCACCTTTAAATGCAAACAAGACTCGGTCAGGCTGAAACTGTGCTAAGTGCAATAATGGTAATATATCTAAAAGTTTGGAGGTATTCACTCAAAACAACAAATATAAACCTCATGGTGGTGCTGTAGGTAAAATCAGGGGTTCACACCGAAGTCGATATGAGTCATCCTCTGGGGACCATGGGTGCATGTGCAAAATTTAACCGATTGATCAACAGCCCATAATTGCCGTCCCTATACAACCATGCAGCTCGCTAATTAATTTTTTTGTGTGTGTCTCAGTCGTGGGAACAAATCTCTTCATTAATCATCAGATAACTTTCCTGTGGCAGTTTATTCCGTTTATTTTCTCCACCCGACAGAACATGTGAGCAAAGTGAAGAGGACTTGAATCAGCCCACATCCAATTTTGATCTGTGTGTTCAAACATGAGGAGGGAAAAGTACAGAGCAGAAATACGCAGCCCGTCTGGAACATGAGCAAACACGACTCACACAAATAAAAGAAAACATGTTTTTTTTGTTTTGAACACACCATCCAGAAGCCACTTAAACCGAGTGCTCCCACAAGTGAGTCCTTCATCAGGAACCCATATCCTCTTCATTGGCACAATTTTCACATTCTGAATGAACCCGTTCTGGTGTCATTACCCAATGCACTGCGGCACACAGCTGTTTTCTGACTCAGACGCTGCATCTGAGGAAAACACTGTTTCAGGGCTGCTGTGAAAATGGTTATTTCCCTATTCAAATGACACATGAGGTTTGGAGAAAGTGTCGAGGGCCTAGCGGGGAAGTGGTCGTGTGTTTCCTCACTCGGTACATGGCTGCATGAGCTAAAGGAGTAAAGACGGAAACATTCCCGCCATAGACTGTGTATAAAGATGGATGACATGCTAGCTCCTCGGACATAAATCCTGCCCTCTCCGTGTTAGTGAAAGTCACATGAATTATTCTCAAAGACACAAACAGATAACCAATCCTTTCAAGGCACTTTAGTTTAATTTATTTAACAGGGGCCATGCACCACCTAAAGCTAATTTGCATGTGCAGTTCTTGGTGCAGTCACCTGGTAGCCGGCTGCAACATCCTGCCTCCTCCATGTTAGCGGATGGAACATGGACAAAAGTTAAAGTGCATGTCAAATATGTTTTTCTTAAAAGCGGTTTCTGTCATTTAAGGTGGTTCTTATGACATCGGTGTATGTGAAGTGTTAGTTTTCCGGTAAGTTTGGATTTAATTCGATTTTTGATGATGTAAAAACAGGGTGAAACGTCATGATTGACAGCTGAGACTGACTCATGATTGGTCGAGTGTCTGTATCGACAGGACATTGCTGTCCCAGCAAATGCGCAGTTGTTCGTATATAAGCTTAATTTCTGGATAGTTGGCGGACGTGGCGTCCATCTTTATACACAGTCTATGATCCCCACACACTGCACAGTGTTGCTGTGATACATGTATATAAGAGTAATAACCTAGAACACTGCTAGAAGTGAGAATGAATTCAGAAAGGCCACAGCGTGAGAGTCAGCGTTCAGAGCAGGGATATTGTTTTCATACATATTCACTCCAAACACAAAACTATTTCTCATTCAATCGGAGTGTAATGTCAAAACAACACCGTATTCTCAAAGAACAACATACCAGAGAAGGATACGAGGATATCTGCCGCCGCACATCTCCTACTGACACAAAATAATACGACTTACCTCCATAAAGCACTGATTCGAGGAGCCGTCGATGCAGAGCGACTTCGTTGTAGTTTGCAGCTCTTTGGAACAGTTTGTGTTTAATGTGCATGTGTGTGTGTGTGTCTGTGTGTGTGTGTGTTATCGTACTGGTGTCAGCAGTGTGTGCTTGATTACAGCTAAGACCTGATCAAACAGCGCACATGAAAGAGTCAACACCTCTCTCGGCCTTGGAATAACACGGACGCAAACAAAGACAAACAAACACACACACACAAGTACACAGTGTGTGTTTCTCTCCCTGTGGTACACACACTGGTCTTGTGTGTCGATCACAATCTGCCTGGACGCTGGTGTGGGTGTCTCTTTGTGCTTACATGGCCATTTCGAACTGATCCAGCCACTTCTTCTTCAGCTCTCTGGTCTTGAAGAAGAGTTCAAAGCCTGTGTACCCCTGCTGGTGAGTCACGTAGAACCCGTAGCACCACTGTGGAGGTCAAGCAGAGGACAGCGATCAAACCAAATGCATTTTCTTTATGCGAGTGCTGCATCATTTGCATATGTATAAATACCGTGTCTAAATATATACTGTGATGATCATCTCATGGTATGTGCACTTTCAATGACGGGTCAGTCGCGAGCAACGTTACCCAACAAGTGCGATCTGAGTTAAAAGTCTTTTTACTCAATTTGCATGTCATAAATCTGCAAAACCCATGGAGGGTTGTGTTGGTGCATTCGTGGGCTTAGCTGTAAACAGGGCATGATCCTCTGTAACTAGCGGCTATGTAAATAGGTGCTGCTGGGATAAATGCTATTTGTGGTGTCAGTAAAAACGGGAAAGAAAATCAGATATACCCAATAAGAACTCAAAGTTTTTGTAAAAGTGACCAAGATAATATGGCAAAAGTCAGAAATCATGGATCCCCGAAAAATACTCCATCCATACTTCCCATGACACAGCTAATGCCACATGAAGATTTTGCAACACCCGGTTATTTAGAGAGTTCGATAAAAAAGATCGATAACACTCTCATGCCTAGAGGCAAATTTAAATCTAAAGCTGCTCAGCGTAGCTTAGCATACAGATATTGTCCAGAAATGTCTGGACAATTGGGTAAGGACAGTCTTCGGAGTTTGCCCTTCACACATAAAGAAGACAGCAGGAGTCTGACACATTCACAACAACAGGAAAATGTCAGGAACATGCTAGAAATGTCATACAAGGCTGGGTGGCAGGAAAAACTCTGGAAAATCTCCAGAGCAATTGATAATTTCAGGAGAATATCCAGGGTTCAGTGCTTGTCTGAAAGCAGGATTAGATAGATCAGCCCAAAATTGCATTAATCTAACAGACATAAGCCATATTTTAAGATATTTACTCCCATACATAGTTCTTTCTATTTGTTGGTAAGGCGGAAGATTAAAAAAAAAAAAAAACATACAGACCCCAAACTGAGCCCTTCAAATATGTGGTTGCATTTTTTTAACTAAACCCATGCGACCCCTTTCCTTACACTGTCCACCACACTGTCAAACAAGTATTTTGTTCGGGCCATCTGTGATAGACAATGATCTGCAGCTATTAAAGGCGTCATCCGTCCTCACTGGCTTCAGGTCTTGTGCTGTGTGGTGCCAGGGCCGGTGCCACCGGGCTCACGGAGCAGCCAGACTGTGTGTTGGCTGCTGGATTCCGTCGACATCAGGAGAGCTGCCGTAGTTGAACCAGAATTTAGCCCAAAGAGGACTTAAGCTGTGATGACAGTGAGGCAGAGTCTGCTAATCTGCCTCAGAGGAACCGAAGTTCAAAAGAGAGCTCAGAAGTTCGACATTTAGGAACATTACCAATATGCTTTAAGGCAAAAAGACCTGCCATAGACCTCAACTACTGCTGTCAGATTTCCTATAGGCATTAACATCTACTAAATAAAACCCAGCGTGTTAAAATATATCTTCATAAACGTGCTTGTTTTCTCTTCACTGATAAATTCGGGGAGGCAACTTTCCAGAAAAGACTACGGTTTTCGACCGCCGGAAGTAGCCCAGGTTAAATGCCTTGCCCATGGGCACGATTGGCCTGCCCTGCACAGTCCTGAGTGTTTTTCGAGCCCCGCTGAAGTGTTAAATCATTGATGACTGTGTGGGCGCTCAGTGGCACCACATTCACACACACACTGAAGTTTCATTTAGCAGAAAATGATATATAGCTGTAAGCAGCCTTGGAGGACTGCACACATTCATCACCTGATATTAGCATCTCTGTCCTGCGGTGTGTGTGTGTGTGTGTGTGTGTGTGTGTGTGTGTGTGTGTGTGTGTGTGTGTGTGTGTGTGTGTGTGTGTGTGTGTGCGTGTGTGTGGTGAGGTGGATGAAGGTACACACAGTATCTGTACCTCTGTGAATATTTGTCATCTCTTTCTGTTCTTTTCTTTTCTTGTCTCGCTGCAAATCATTCTTTTCTGCACGTGTCTGTGTCTTTTTGTGCAGCGCATGATTGATGGAGCTTCATCGTTAGAGGGTGGATGAGATAAAAAATGAAGCGTAATGACACATCGAAACATGTGCGGCAAAATGGCACCGCTCGTGTCATTATATGTTTTGTACAATACTGTTAATTTAGAAAATCATGTTTGACACAACTATGAATAATGATAAACGCTCGCAGAGAAGATGCATCGAGCCCATAAACATGCACGTACAAGACCAATCCTTGCAATGGAAATACCCAAACACTGAAACCCCGAACACACGTAAATCATGGCTGAACAATGGGGTAAATGAGGATGATAATAGAGTCTCTCTGATAAAAAGCCACAGAACCGTCCTATGCTGGCAAGCTGTCACTTTCACATTAGCAATCAGCACCCGAGTGAGAGGAAACCATCTGTGAGCGTTCATCAACAAGACATCAACAAGTCCCCTCCACTACATGCAGACGTTCCCACAGGGCGGGAATAAAACACACGTGCGGAATAAACTGTAAGAGGCGTCAAAGCGGAGCCTCGCCGGTTTTCTACATCAGGGTTTCCAGTGAGGAGAAAACCCCTCTGACCCTGCACCAGCAAATAGGAGGATATAACTATAATTCTAGGTGAGTTATTCAACATTGTTTTAGCAATAAAAGCGGCAGCCAAACATTTCCTCGTGTTCTTCTTGTTATGAGCAATGGAGAGCACATAAAGATGGATGATATGACAGCTCCTCAAAAGTGGAGCATAATCATCTTGATTGACACCTGGTGCCTGGCTGCAGTCTAGGTCATTAACCCTGCCTCCTCCATGTTAGTGGATGGGCATTATAGATAGTTAATTTCACACCTATGTATGTTTAAGTGCTCACTTTCCCAGTAATTTGGGATTTAATTAGTTGTTTGATGCTTTAAAAAGGAGCTGAAACGTCATGATTGAAAGCAGAGACCTTGATACTGCGGCTCCACTCCACAGCTAAATGGCCGAGAGAAGTCGTCTGTCTTCATACACACTCTATGGTTCTGAAGACTAACTGACCTTTTTCCCCTCCTTGTCAGACGTGGGGTTGTTGGTGATCTTGAAGTAGTTGAGGTCGAGCACGTCCTTCATCTCGTAGTTGTCTCCTCGTCTCTTGCAAACAATGACGGCCACGTCAAATAAAAAGATGTGTCTGTACAAAGAGAAGAGTTGTGTTTATATCCCGTTGTGTTATTATTATAGTGACGAATTACGAGTCATATTCATTTAGATGAAGTTGCGAAGATGCTGTAGATTACGAAGTTAATAATGGATCATATGACTTGTTGTAAATTATGATAGCACATAAGCAGATTAAAGTTGTATTTACCAACTTAATTGACAGTGGTAATATTCTTTTTAATTTATTTTCCAGGACAATGAAAGTGAAGGAGAACAACCTGTCTTGTTTCCTCTTGTCAACATTGGAGATCATGCGCACCTCTCCGTCTCCTTTGGGCCGACCAAAGGTGATGAGAGGCTGATTCTGAAGGCAAAATAAAAGCATGCACTCAGGAAACATTTTCACGGCATTTTTTGCAGCGTCATTCTCCTTTTGTCTCAAATGTGACATGCAACATGTTTGGTCATTGATTTGATCAGAGCTTCTCTAAGAATTAGCCATTTATATTATTTTTTTATTTGAATGAAAATCATGGAGTTGGGGTTTTTATCCACGAAGCCGCTAGTGCATTTTGTAACTATGTTTTCTTTCTGTTAGACACAGATGTCAGATTTGTCTCAGCTACATCGAGATTTCACCCGAACACCAGATTCCTGGTACACATCCCTCCTCCGCTGCAGTTCCCCAGTAAAACGTGTTGACACCACCTCTTGTTGTATCTTGTGATCACCAATGACATTCACTTAATTCACCAATCTTGTTCAATCAGGACGAGGAGAAGATCTTTACAGCCTGACAAGCCCTCATGCTCTTATTCATGATACCTCTGCTGCTGGTTCTATTACATGATTTCCTCCTTCACCACCTTATCTCAGCCGGTTCTACTTTTGCGTTACCAAACTTTGTGGTATTTCCGCTCTCATTAGACATTAGGCCCTGAGGGAATGTTTACTGTACTCAACACTAAAATCGACATCGTCCGCCTGACGTGAAAGTTGAAGTTAATTTGGTATTTTAATTACATCAATGATTTATTTATTAACATGCTGATGTATTCCAACTGTGGATTAATCCACAGATTGTTTAACATAAAGAGATTCAGCTTAAAGACAAGAATACGTTTTCTTTAAATAATACTCAAAATATCAATTCATCATAAAAATTGTAACTGAATAATTTTCTGTTGATTAATTGATTTACTAATAAACTACTAGCTTCATTTCATTAGGGTGTCTAGACCTCTAGTTTAAAATGAACTTTATTAAAATAAAATGTTTTTATCTTTCAATATCTTGAATCCTTCAGAACAAATGTGACTGTGTGTCTACAGTAAATAATGTTCTTTGTATATTGTATATGTAATGCAGTTGTCAAAGTTGTGTCTTTTTGGTTCATTTCCTCAGACAAGTTAATGGGAGACTGAGTCCCTGGGTTAAGTCGACCACTTGTAATAACTGAACTTCCACTGAGAGTAAACAAAATGTCTCCCTGATATTTCTCTCCAACACAAACACTAACAGCTTCTAATAGTTGAAGAAAAAGATTTTGGGGTTTACCAAGTTTTCGATGGACCTCTGGTACTGGTCGATCTCCCTGAGCGTCTCATTATCCCTCTTCACCTCGTTGACATACTGAGCCAGGTCCTGGGCAGACACACAGACACACACATATCACACACATAGTCTGTGTCAGTTTGAGTTTGTCTAGTATGGAGGTAGTGAAATATGTCACAAAACACTGGATATATTTATTTGTAAAAAAAATATGACAGTACATTTAAAGGGATAGTTTGAACATTTTGGGACATCTACTCGGTTACTTCTTGGAATGAACCATAGAATGTATATAAAGCTTGCAAAAAGTGGAGCCAATTATTTTCCATCGCCCCCTGGTGGCTGGCTGCTGTACAGGTGATGAATTCAGCATGCCTCCTCCATGTTAGTGAATGGGACATGGACCAAAACTAAACAAGTGCAAGATACAAGCTAAATAATTTTTTCTCAACGACGGTTTCGTCCTTGTAGGTCGTTCATATCACACTGAAGTACGTTCAAGTTTTAATATCTCAGATAAATTTGGTTTTAATTAGTTAATTGATGCTATGAGAATGTGGCGAAACGTCACAACAGCACCACTCCTGTCCAGACTTCTATGTAAAGAAGACTGCAACAACAACATGGTCTGAAATGAGGTCCCATACCACTTTTCTGCCAAAAGCCTCAACATTTCATAGGTTAGGTTAAAGACTATAATGTCTAAATGTTTAAATATGCAGTTTGTTCAGGGGTTTGGGGTTGTGGGTTTAGTTTAATGTTTAGTTTTTGTTTGTGGCCCCCGAAGTCCCTTGAAACGTCCTTGTGCCTTTACAAATAGTTTCAAACGAAGCCTTTCTCAGATAGTTTTGTGTCACAAACCGTCTCTTTATGCTAAGCTCGGCTAATCAGTTGCCGGCTGTAGATTCAGATTTAACACACAGATATATGAGAGGGGTATAAGATAAGTTTTCTCTTGGCAAGAAAAGCAAATAAGCAAAAATATGTTGTGGAGTGTTTTGTGTGCCGCTGGGAATATGCTCCATTTAAATATTATGAATCAAGTGTTCAAATTGTCAAAAGTTATGTATTTGCTGCATCTCTGTCGCGGACTCCTCGGGGCTTTCACTCACTTATGTGATGGAAATGTAAAGTTTTTATCAATTCACACCGGTCCGTAGCAGTGGAACATGAATGATGCATGAGTTTTTCTTTTCTCCGTCTGATAAAAGTTGATGGCAGCAGAGATTTTGGAATTATCTCTAGAATCAGCCTGCTGCCGGTAACAAGCTGAAATCACTGTGATTACACCATAAAGCCCTGCACTTACTTTCATGGCGTCGAGAGCGATCCTCAGGTTACTCTTGTCTGCAGCATCGTGGGTGTGCTTGACTAACTCCTGATGGAGGAGAACAGGGAGGGAATCATGGACCACATTCAGGCAAACACTTTGACACTGCATGGACAAACACACTCTGCGGTTTTGATTCGATAACAAGAAAACTTTAAGGTGTTGAGGACAGTTTCCATCATGTTGTTCTCATAAGAAAAAGGCATTTTTTGTAATGAGAAGACTTAATGTTTAGTTCACACTGATTAGATTATATTCTTCAGTTCAAATTATATATTTGTTTCACACTTGTCATGATTTGCTCTTTGTTATCACTTCTCATGTTGTAACTGAAATTAAAAAAATAGTTTTTCTCTCTTTTGTCACCACCAGTTTACTTATTTTGGTCTCTCTTTAACATGTGGTTCCATTTTATTGTTGTTGTTTTTTACGTGTATTTATTCAGTCCATATTTTTGCTGTAATATCCAAATTTCCCCCGTCGGAATCATTAAAAGATTATCTTATCTTATCTTATCTGATGTTTTTAGTTTCCTGATATTTACTGTAAGTCTTTGTCCCTTCATCTTGGTGCATTGGTCTGTTCCTGTTGATGTTCACCTGTGTATTTCCTTGCTACCTATGCCTGGATCCCCTGTGTTTAGTTTCCTGCTCACGTGCAGACAAGTTATTGTTCATTTATTACAATATCTCTGTTATATCACTGCAAGTCTTTGTGTTTGCACCCTGCTTGAGTTGCAAACAGCAACTGAAACAAGACAAAGACAGATAAATATTTCTCTTCCTCTTGGACAAACTTTTCTGAAGCTTTAAACAAATACGGCCGTGGGGGAAAAGACGTTCTGACCGTATCACCCAGCCGAACACATGTCCTTTTGATTAATCAACACATGGGGGTGTATTTGGGGAGATTAACCTGCACCGAGGAACCAATCTGTTGATGAAATCTGTCCAGAGTCTCGTGTGGAAGACCGGTTTCATTAGCATCACAACACCAGTCAGACAGAAAAAGAGACACTCACACTGGTCCCTGTCAGTGGGACGACATGATTAGATTACATGTCCGACACCACTCTCACCATTTTAGTAATAAAGGAAATTAGCGCATCATTATTTTCTGTAAGGTACAATTGTTTTCTAAACAGATGCTGCTTTTTCACGACGCATGCAGCCGGGCAGTAAAAAAAATCGAAATCATCAACACGTCTTTATAAATGGTGATTTGTACATTATATGTTTAATATCAAAAGATTGGCGTGTTGGCCCTTTATTACCAACGATACAAAAATAAGAGATTAACTACTCCTCTGTGTTTTAGAAGCTAAAGCACTCTCACTTAATTTCCGCTTCACCTCCTCCTCTTCCCTTTATTCCTCTTCTTCTTGCCCCTTCCCAAAGTGCCTCCCCAGGGTAGGGGGTGACTGAGAACACTCACCATTTAGACCATTACTCTCCACAACCATTTAAAACTGCTCTCCAGTCATTGTCCTGAACTGCACTGGCAGCCATACGCTGACCTCTGGTTCATACTAACCAAGGGAGACGGTCACAGCGACCGGGAGGGGGGTGGGGGGGGGCGATGCAGGGATTTCTTTTTAAAAGCTGTTTTTCACAGGAATCAAAAAATATACACTGTACAGAATTTTAAAACACTAAAGAAATTGTAATTAACTATTAGATAAATACATGGTCTAATTGTATAATTACTATTTGAAAATATTTAGATGAGAGACAGACTTGGAATAAAATATCTTCCCCTAAAAATCATTGTTTGTTTCTATAAACTGAAGTCTTGGGAATAATTGATTAATTGAAATGGTGAATGTCAGTGGTGTTTTTTACAGTGTGGATCTGTTTGGACATTGTGACGGGAGGCTAATGTGTGGAGAAGGGCGCCATCAAGTGGACACATTTAAAACTTTCTGCAAGTTTACTCGGCTGATTTAAAGATGACAAAACCTCTCGATGAAGAAAACTTATACTCATCATAGAAAAAAAGTAATAAAATATGAATGTATTCAACAACCATGAAGGTTTGAGTGCCTCCAACATCAGGTAATATCTGGGCAATGTGGAGACATACAGCAAATACGTATGTATAAAAAACATCTTCCATTACCAAACAGACCAGAGGACACAGTCACCAACATGAACTGCTGCTGTAACTTAAATAACACATCCACAGAATCTCTTTACCTGAAGAAGCAGATGATACTTCAGGACTCTCTGCATCGGAACCACCAGCAGGTCCCTCAGGGTAAACTTCCCATTGTTGGCCCTTTTGGAGCATTCCTGGAATAAATACAGCAGTTTGTGTCATTTTACTTTACCATACTGAGATTTTTCACAAGCATCAGGTTAACCAGGGCACAAACCAATGTATTTGTCACAGCGTATTTCTGCTCACGTTTTATTTTAGGGCCACGAAATTATCAAAACCCCAGAGTTTTAGAAAAATGGGAGGTCATGAAGATGAGTGAGGCCTAGTTTGTATTATTTTGTATATTCAACTGTATTCTAAGAGCATACACAGTTTACTTTTACTTTTACTTTTATCAGCAACCATTGACATAAAATCTATTATCTTAAACAATTCTTACCCACATATAAGAATTGTTTGGTTCTATCAAAGTTGGATTGAACAAGACACACAATGCAATAAAAAACATGAAACACTGTATGTGTAGTGCACAAAATAAACACTGGGGGTCACTGTAAAACGAGAGATATGTGTGTGTGTATGTGAAGCAGCTTCTTCAGGTGTCAAACCTCCAGCTTCAGGCGAACGTCCTCCTTCTCTTTGCAGATGAGGTCTAACACAGCGATGGCGATCTCCACCCGACTGCAGTAGATGCCATAAATGAGCAGCCTAACAATTCAGAGGAGAGACAGTGAGGTGAGAGCTCAAACATGATAAAACTGTTTATACACAATATAAGAAAGCTTCATAATCTAACTCACATTATGTTAGAATCACATTATTCAAGATAAAGAGACTCAACATGATACTGAATCTTTTGCAGGAGTCATCTACACTATGATCTAATTTCTAGTAGTGACAAAGACATCCTTAATCGAATATGAGCAGGAAACAGTTGAATGCAATGTGTGAATTGTGTTGCACTTTCACCAAGAATGTTAGAAACAACTCAGACAGAACTTTGTATCATGAACTGACTCAGAGCTTTTTTTCAGCCACTGACTTGTCATAACTCAAAAGTAAACCTGGTGCAGAACTAATGCAGTTAAAATGTGTCATATATATTCAACAGTAAGTTGCAAACTGCAAGAGAAAGTACAGATGTCTGGAGTGAAACTAAAATGAAACCATTTCATAAAGTGGAAATGTCGAGAATTAAGTCAAACTTTTCATTTCATATCAAGAATAATGTCAAAATGTCAGAAATAAAAATGACTATTCAAGATTAAAGTTGAGCTTTGAGGAATATATTAAACTACCCCTAAAATAAAGCTTGTGCAAATGAAATTTTTCTTTCAGTAACAAGGAAATTATTTTCTTTGAGAGCATTAACACAATGTAAAGCATCGCATAGCTTCTCCTCTACCTGGACTCGATGGACCAGAGGAGTTGACTTTATCCTCGACATCTCAACTTCATTGAAAACAAAATCTCCTTCTCTCATATTTCTGTCCTCATGCCCGACCCTAACGAGATGTTGCTACCAGCCAATGAAATGCTCCCCTCGCTGGCCTCTCTGACTTCCACGTGATCACACCTCGCGAGTCTTACGCAACATGTTGACGCGGAGAGAAGCTGCATTAACGATGCTCTTTCAAGCTTTCGCCTGCAACCTCACAATAAATATGAATGATTGGTGTTCATGAATACCTCTCTTTGTAGCTGAGGAAAATCTGGTAGAGATTTAAGGCGTTTTTGTTCAGGATGGAGTCCTGCACGTCCACCATCAGGCTCTTGTGAACTTTAACCAGGTCCTGCATTAGACGGAGAAACTGTCAGTGTCCGGTCAGAAACATTTAACTACATCCGCCAAGGAGGTTATGTTTCCACCCCTGTCAAACCTTTTATTGAGGGTTTGTTTGTTTGTACAACTTCAGAGAGGAACACATACAATTTTTGTGTTGATCTGGATCAGGGACTTTTTAAACATTGCAAGATTTTAGTTTATTTAAATTTTCGCTGGTTTTCCCAGGGAAGAATTCATGGATAAAGATGGAAAAACAATCAGGCACATTTAGGGGACTAACATCTATGAGTGGGTGAAGTTTGGTGCAGCTTGATTGACGTTAAGGGGACTGCGGGGCCTTGGCGGAGGTTATGAGCACCATCCTAGTTTTTAATGTTTTGTGACGTAAAGGGGAAACTTGTGGGACTCACAGGAATGTTGAGAAAGACTTTGTCGATTTCAGCCGCAGAGAAGAACTTCATCAGTGGATTCAGGAAATACTGGAGAAAGAAAATACAAATAAAAACTCTCTTGTTAATCTCTCCAGGTCCTTTAACCGACTGAAACTACGAACTACAAACAGCTGTGGTGACACTCAAACTGAATCCAGTAACAGACATCACATCAGATGGTAGATACGAGGGTAACGGGAAATTAATAGTTCAGTTCAGATTAGAGTAGAAAGAATTTGACATGTAACAGTATGTGATGTGGATGCAGACGAGGTGCAGAACCTTCTCGATGGACTCCAGCGTCTCCGTGTACTTCTCCTCCGTCTGTTTGATCTCCGTCAGGCAGCAGATCCGCACGTCGACCTCCGCCTGCTTCTGGAGAGACGCACACCTCAGAACATGTTCCACACTTATTACTGTCTGATGGAGAAACGTGTGGTTTGCTTCTTTATGTTTATTTTGCTCATTTACTTTCCTCTTGAAGAAAGAAGAGTAAAGAAAAAAAGGGAAATATTCAGTAAATGCAGATTCTGTTCTATTTTTATCCATTTTATCTCACCTGATATTAGTACTGCATTACACGTCAATAAAGATCATCTACCATGTTTATGTGAAATCTAAAGTTACTTATTGTATATACTAATACTCTGTATGATATAAAACATGTTATTGTTATAGATCAGGGTATTAAATACTATGAATATAATTGATTCTTAGCTAAAATATTAAAATGCTGCTTTCATGTTCACCAATCAATCAATTATCCGCTAATATGGCATTAAATAATAAAGCATCACTTTTCATTATGAGTACTTACACCTTTAAAACCATAAATTCAAATAGAGGACTTTAACTTTTTACGTTTACGTTTTATTAAAGAATATTCAACAATAAATAATTATAAATATGTAATTTTTTAAATAATAAAGTAATAATAATGTAAAAGATATTATATATGACTAATATACTCTTATGGCCATATACAGGTGAGAAATTCCCATGTACATTTTGTGTGTGTGTGTGTGTGTGTGTGACTCATAGTGGTACCAGTGGGGGATGCTGCTCAGCCCTCATGAGATCTTCATAGATCTCTCCACCTGCGTAGTCCTCCTCCAGCCCGTAGACCACCGCGTACAAGTCGTCCTCGTCCTCAAGGGCATTCTCACTACAACACACACACACACACACACACACACACACACACACACACACACACACACACACACACACACACACACACACACACACACACACACACACACACACACACACACACACACACACACACACATACATTAGCATCTCTAAAATGTATTGATTATTTCAGACATGGAACAATTACAGTAAAGCATGTGCAGGTGTAAAGCTTCCTGTACATCCTCTGTGTGACGACAAATGATGTTATACTCGTTAAAATAATAGAGTCATACGATATTAAGTGAAACAACAAGATTCAACTGCTGTTTCTTTCTCACTCATTTACTCCTCATTAATCACCAATCAGTGCTTTTATTAGATTAAATATTTCATAAAGGAACAGCGCACAATTCGAGTAACTCCTGATTTGGAAATGAGTTGTGACATGAAAACAAATAGTGTTCCTGCTCTGTACATATTTGATTACCCTGATTTGTCTTAGCTCTCGAGCGAGCTGTCAAACAGCCCCATTCACAACCCTGATGTGGGCGGGATGCATTCAGCAGAAACATGCAAGAATTGCTCATTCTTTTCCTCTGACGGTATCAGAGAGACGGAGCCAAGCCTTTAACCACCACATGTGGGTGTCCAGACCCCTGGAGAGCGAGGATGATGAGCAGAGTTCTGCTTCTGAGCAAAATAATCATGTCCTATCAGCAGCAGTGATGGGCCCACAGAGAGCAGCGTCATACGTACTCAATCAAGTCCTCCAGATTATTGTAAATGTCCTCGTCTTTTAGGCTCTCCTCCATCGGGAAGGGCCTGGAAACGACAGCACAGCAGGTTCGGTGTTAATCTCAATAAACTCTACAGAGAAACTATTAGAGGGACTAATGGAAGGAGATATTAAAATATCTGCAGCAGGCAAACAGTTTGGAATATTTTACAGATTCACCAACGCAGCTTTAAGAAAACAAGAAATAGGGCCTTTAGTAAGATTTACTGATGTCAAGATTATAAATAAAACAAACAACACATTAAAACAATTTTATATAATGTAAATATTAAAAACTTTTATACGAATGAAAGCTTACAACTCCTGGTAAAACTAGAGAGTAATGAGATGTGAGAATGTGGTGGTAAGTGGAGGAGGAGACGGAGGTGCGTGTTAAAAGGCTTTCGATAACTTTACCTAATGTCTGTTTGTGTTATTTGATGACTGCGTCTGTTTTGTGTGTTTTTAACATTCTGTGACTTACTTGAATCCTGCTTGCTGTGCAACTGTTGTGTACGAGAGCAGAGACAGCGTGTCCATGACCTGGAGAAAGACAGAAAGAGAGAGTCCATCCTGAGTGGTCCAAAGACAAATGGTCAGCTCCAAACATTAGTTCACACCTGGAATTAAATCCCCTGTGACCAGATGTCCCTTCGTCGCTCTACACATAAATACACATATCGTTTCTGTTTGTAAAAACCAAACAATGCGGTTTTTAGCCAGTCTGACAACACAGAAGTGTCCGACAATGTGTTTGTGAGTGTGTCGGTGACAGAGACAGAAGCTGTGTCTCAATTCGACTTGTCTGTCCCATTTCGAAGGCTCCTTCACATGTCAAAAATGTGTCCTTTCATCCCTGAGAATCAAAGGCCCAACATATCCCAGGATTCATTGCCCGTCAGTGACAAAGGCAAGTGACGAGACTTCCAATGCTTGAATATCCCGCTTCAACTTAACCGAACACGTTAAAATATCAAGTGACATTAAAGCTTTCTTGTCTTGTCCAGCTTCAGCTCTGTTGCCAGGCAGCAGCAGTCAAGGCGACAAACTGCTGACGCCGATCACAGAATCCTCTGTAGACCAGACTGTTTTGTTTCAGTTTGTATTCTTTGGGGTTTAGGTGGCCAACAAAGGAAGTGGTCTTCATGGACTGGGTCCGCTGGAGGATGCAGCCTCTGAATTGAGACACAGCTTAAGAGAGACAGAGACTTGCTTTGCTAAAGCTATTAACTACCACTTTCCAACAGGTAAATGTTACTGATCACATCCATGTTGCACGGATATACCATGACCTGGATGACTGAGAATCTCCACAGACACATAATATAACTGCTGAACTATATCTGAATTAGAATGTGGGACTCTCACCTGCCTGCAAACCAAACAAAATGGCTGCCTCGTGTTAGCTAAAGTGATCAAATCAGATGTTGTAAGCAGGTGAATCTTTTCTGTGAGTGCAACATAAGTGACCGTTTAAAATGATACCTGAGCAACAACAGCAATCATCTTCCAAAATACATAAAAAAACATATTTCCCAGTTAAAGCCATTTAGCAACTAAAGACTGAAGAAGCCACCAATAAAAACAATAGGAGCCACTCATTAACAATTAGTTAGCAACCAGCTAACGCATAGAAAACACCTTAGGTAATATTTAGGATGTGCTATAGCTCACAGTTGGAAGTGTCCCAACAGTTAGCAACACACCTCAACCACAACCATGAAAACATTGAGCTGTTGCATTGTGGTGTCATCGACGACCTTGAAAAGGAAATCAACATGTGGTTCCAGTCACTGGTCGACTCCAGTCAATGCTACAGCTTGAAAAAGAGCTTATTCTATATCTTGTAGAATAAGTGTAATCATTTAGGTTATAGATTAGTTTAATAGAAATGCAGTCGTTAGTGGCAGCCAAGAATAATCAACTGAGCGGTGACCTAAAAAGACGTTTGCTAGAAAGCTTTATTATTTCAGAAGGTGAACTTACTGTGTGTTCAGTGTTAAATTGAGATTATATAAGATTTAACTTTTCACACAACAAAATGACAGTTTGGTCTCTGCAGAATTTT
The DNA here is from genome assembly GCF_009819705.1 of Hippoglossus hippoglossus. Lineage (NCBI taxonomy): Eukaryota > Metazoa > Chordata > Actinopteri > Pleuronectiformes > Pleuronectidae > Hippoglossus > Hippoglossus hippoglossus. The sequence goes on along the minus strand of NC_047167.1, from coordinate 19,290,814 downwards.
TTAAAAAGTACACTTTGTAAGTAGGGCACACTAACCACGTTGAGTTTGATCTCACATGTGGCTTCAACGGAGTCAGATTATCAGACAAGTCAGTGTGAGAAACCGTTTTGAAGACGTCCTAAAAGTATGAACACTTTAATATGTGAAGTGAACAAATGTTTGATCTTTTCAGTGTATTTGTGAGTTCTTCCGGTTCCCTTGAAGAACCGATGCTTCACTTTTTTCTTCTTGTGTTTCTATTTATTAGTTATTCAACTATCCCCGTTAAATATGTGACAGGTGTGATGTGTAGCAGAATGAAGTTCAAGTAATTAAATCTCTTAATACATAATGGTAATTATACATTTGATGTTTTCTATTTATAATTCAAATGTGTTTAATTAATTATTTAATAAATCTACTCTAATTTGCAGCAAATCAAAAGTATATATTTTTTAAATCAACTGATTCTCTTGTGACCTTCAGGTGAGTTTCAGGTGTGTCATCCATGGAATAATGACACACGACTGATTAGTTAGATCAACTCACATCAGATTCTTCTTTTTGTTTCAGTGAAGACAGAAGTTTGAGTGCTGCAAATAATAAATAATGCCATTGGTACATTTGTCTAATCTGCTGCAAAAAGGATTTCATTTCATGTCACCACAAACCTGTGTTCAGCCGCAGAAACTCATTCACACAGGAAGAGGAGATAAGGTGCAAACAGACTCTGGTATCTCACCTCGTCAAAAACATATTTGTCAACGCTACCGGTGAATCCAAATCTTACTTTGCAGTTCTGTTACTAACTTCTTCAGAGCAGAAATTAGAAAATGAGCAAATTAACTGACTAACTAATTATTTTTGAGGGATTTCTCAAGACTTTAACCCCCATTATGTCCAATATTTAACTATTTCTCCAACAGTATTTGCCTCAGCATCACGCTCAGTGTTGGTGGAGTCAGTTGTTTTGCGAGGCCTGATAAAGGAACATTAATAACTTTTATAGCAGTTTTGAATAGCTGGATTTCCTTCCTCCAGACTCATTTGTACTAAAAGACTTTGGATGCACAGATACAAAGATTTGTTCATAAAACTTTCACTCTCACACTCACACACACACACACACACACACACACACACACACACACACACACACACACACACACACACACACACACACACACACACACACACACACACAACACCACAGACACTCTGCTGCAGAGACTTGAGGGTTTCGATGTAGCGTGACCATATCCTGACGACCATTCTGTCTCTGTCTTCTCGTCAGAATAAGAAGCGAGTTTACTGTCAAGTAGGCTTTCACTTTGGTGTTTTGATGCATATCAATGTACATAATAAGTAGAAAGTGAAAGCAAAGGTAAAATATAAGGAAAAAGACAAGACAAGAACTTTAAGTACCGAAGCAGAATCATAAGTAAAAGCTAGACAATACAAAATTATGACACAACAATGAAATGTATAAAAATTAATATGTAAAAACTATATAAAATATGTTTGTCTCCTTATATTGTTGTTCATGATGATGTAAGTGAATGAGAGACAAGAAATGGTTTGCACATAACTACACAACATCTTTTTACATCTAAAATGTTGTTACTATCACCTGCACGTTGCCACTCTTAATGCTATAGCTTCATATTTACCACAAAGACATAAGACTAGCATCAACTTTATCATCTGACTCTAACACAGTCGAATAAAATTTTTTACTGCACTTCTCTGTTCGAGTGCATTCAAGTTAATATCTTTTGCTTTTACGGAGGATAATATTATTACAAGTGGAGAGAAGAAATAAACCCATTTCATCTCTCGGACCTCCTGGCAGCTGCATGCGGTCAGCGTGGCTGCCCGAGGTGAAGCCTGTAGTAAATCACGGCAGGAATGTAGGTTAGAGAGCTCTCATTAGATATTCAGCGGACTAATGCTCAGTCTACGGCTCGAGTTGGCACAACCCCGCGCGGGTGGATTAGACCGTGGCTGAGATTTGAGATGTTCTCTTTTGGATGTTTTCTGGAAAATAGGGAAGAGATTGAGCATTTCTCGTTCAGCTGTACAACGCTTGCTGGAGTCAATCCAGTCCAATCACCAAACCTGCAAACAGCCGTATTTTTAACAAATGATGTTTTGGGGGGGTGGGAAAAGAAATGATGGCCGCGCAATCTTCCCCCTGCACCGGAAGCTTGTTTGTTAGATGGACAACTCTTTAACATGACTGAGATTATGCAGCCCTGCTTGGATGTGCTGTACATATTTGCAGGCACCACCTCCCCTGCAGGATTATCAGTGGGCAGATTAACTGGAAGCTTCTTTAGAAACATTACACACTGAATGGAAAGGAAATAGTCTGTGTGGGAAACTGCACGCGAAGCTCTGCATGCAAGCCCTCGTAGTTCTCTCAGACTTAAGACCATTCTCTATCCCCTGCAGGGAAGTGATTTAAACATTGTAAACTGTGTAATATGCCTGAATAAAAGACCATTTATATACTTGTCTCTGTGCACTGCCGACACACTTTATTTAAAATACCTGAGAATGTCAAAAAAACTACATGAGATGCCATAAAAATTACTTCAACTAGACACAAATCTTTATCAAGTAAAATATTGCATGAGGTAAATAAGTCAGATGAAATCCTTTTGACCAGAGATTAAAGGCTTTTATTATCTTTATTATTTTAAATCTACTGAATTATATAATTATAAATATATTAATTATATTAGTACAAATAAAATCTGCTCTAGTGGTTAGAAAGCATACACTGGAAATATAAAGGTGGACGACGCAACTCCCCCTTTTCCTCCCACTATCCAGAAATGAAGCTAAAATATCCTGGCTGTGGTTGCCGCCATCTTGCTCATTAATAGCCAGAGTGTCTTCAGTAGCGATCGGGGAATGGAGCGACAATTCTGTCCCATCTGCTAACATGGAGGAGGCTGGATTTGTGACCTATATTGCAGCCAGCCACCAGGCGGCGATTTAAATGCTCTGGCTGTCATATCGTCCATCTTTATATACAGTGTATTGTTAGAAGTGGTTCGTAATACTTTCTCTGTGGATCGCCTATGAATTGTCTGATGACTACAAACGCTTTGAGGCAAAGTCAAGCACCAAATGCACTGAAGTAAGGAAATGGGAGTGAGTGTTTCTTTGAGTAAATTCAGGCTGCTGTGCTGCGAGTCCACTGAGCAGCGAGGAGAAGTGCACTACAAACCCACTGACCTGATAACACAGTGTGGCTCCCACAATAACACAGCAATAAAAACTGAGTCGACCCCTTCAGACAAACACCAGGAAGATGCTCGGCAATGTATGGAGGAAATGGAATGCTTTTAAACTCTCACACACACACACACACACACACACACACACACACACACACACACACACACACACACACACACACACACACACACACACACACACACACACACACACACACACACACACACACACACCTTATTTCCATCAGAGGCAAACACACTATCCCTCTGACTCGCTCTATATCTTACTAATTTTCCGCAATTTGACTTTGCTTCATGCACTTCCTTTTACTTTTTACCCAACTATGACATTGAATGTATGTTTTGCATGAAACTTTAACACAAACACACGTTCTACCGAGTCTGGATTTCACATGGGAGTTTTCTGCTCACATTCATCTCAAGCTTTTCCAGAAAATATTAGAAAATACAGCTGTGGACCAATCATTTTAAATACTGTGTAGAAATTGTTTTCTTTTGTGTCACAGCTTATTCTTCCAGTGAATGACAAGCTGCTTGGTAAACCATGGTACAGTTTTGGTTTTTGTGTGAAACATTCTCAGAATGTGACTTGTTTATCTCAACAATTCATCTGAATTTCTGAACACAGCCACTACAAGCCTTATCATCACTTACAGGTTGTTGATGTCACAGATGAACAGTAGATTACTTCAAACCTCAACACAAATACATTTATTTATTTAACACTGATTAAAATGTGCGCAATCCCGAAAAGCTCACAGACTTTTTATAAGTTGTTGCAACTAAAGAAGACGGCAGCTAAAAGGAGAACTGTTGGAGAATATCATCATATGTGAAAAGACAGGATTGCTTCTAAGTGTGGTGACAGAAAAACACAACAATGGGTGTGGGTGTTACCTTTCCGAAGTCTCGAACGTCGAAGAGATCAAAGGCTTCAAATAAGTCGTTTTTCTTCATCCCAAACACGTCGCAGCACGACGTCAGGAACGTGCGGATGTTCTTCAAGCACAGGAACTGCACAGAGCAACGACAGAAACTCAAATTAGCTTCCTTTATTTCTTACAGTAACTTTTCATTTTCTAAAATCATGTTAAGACAATTTTTGTATTTTCACACTTCATATTTTTCGTTTTTCTTTTGCTTTAAATAGAGCAGCGTTAAAATGGCAGAGTAAATAGATGATACATACAAATCCATCCATTATCTATACTGCTTATATTTTGAGGGTCGCAGGGGAGAGCTGGAGCCAAACCCTGCTGACATCAGGCAAGAGTGGGGGTGCACCCTGGAGTATTACAGGGCTGATATATAGAGACACCCCCATTCACAGAGTCTCCAATCAACCTAACCCCTGATATATAAACACATCTGACACATATTTCATATATAAATACATATGTTTGAGTCAAGCTCTGGCTAATTAAACAAAAAAATCCCTTACACATATAGTGCACATGTAAAGTATTCAAGCAGTAAACAAATACCAGCATAATTGAGAACATTATTAAGTGATGACTAAACGAGAAGCTCATAATGTGATAATTTACTGTATTAACAGAGCTAAATAGATTCTTGGGAGCAGATAGGCCACTTTTTATCAGCCCATCGTGGAGGCGCCTGTAATTACTCCACCGCCCTCTGGGGCCCTGCTTGTCTGCGGAGGAAGGGCAGAAATCTGCCAGCCTCATATCCCTGAATACAGTCAACGTTCTGGGGCAGCTTCTCGTCTTCATGTCCACTTTGGGGGTAAAATGGACCATGTTGTCTGCTGTTATCTTATTTGTTGTTGCACCGTTTATATTCTGATGGGGAAACTTCTCATTGGATCTGAGTTGTTCTCTCATTTCTCTATGAAAACATAAAGTAAATAATGTAAGAAGAGCTAAGAATGTAAGTACGTTTCCTTTCTTAGTCCGAACATACATTATGATAAATAAAGTACTTTTCCCCGCATCATCACAGTACACTGCACCCTCCCCATCCACTCCATTACCTTCATGCCCTTGATTCTACTTCCAGGATCGTAGGTCAGCAGGGCTACAATGAAAGAGCCATTTCAAATCTGGCACACATGCTTTTCTCCACCATAGTCAGATGGCCTACAGCTGCAGGCTGGGATTTGCCATTGTCCAGCATTTTATGCACCGTGTTCGCTTTCACTCTCTGTCAAGAGGGTGAAGACAAGTGGACGCACACTGACGGAGCACGTACAGAACTCTGCAGAGCGGAAACTGACATTTATTTATCACAACGTTAAATGTCATTTTTTTGGATAGATGTGTGGAAAGGAAAAGTAAAAACTGTTTCTCTGATTAAATCTTTTTGAAAGTACCTGAACATTTACTAAATCTTTCAAAAAGAAACCAAACGATGTCAGTTCTACTTGTGTAAAAACCATTTTGTCATGCATTCTTTGACATTAGATCTGACTGTGCTATAGATTACTCGGAATCAAATGTCTTATTGAGTCTGAGTCAAATGCAACATCCTTTAAAAAATATATATATATATATTCAGATCTAACCGCCTGCAGTGGTGCACAGGAAGTCTTGTTCTAATACCAGAATGACACTCAGTCAAAAAATGTTATTCAATCAAGCTGAACCAAATTACACACACTAATAGATATTAGTCCCTTAAATATGCCAGATTTTTTCAGCAATATACATAAATTATTCTCAATATAAACAGTGTCCTGTCATGATAGTGTAATATAAATAAATAATCTTTCTCTGTGTGTTGAAATCACAAAGTCTCCTGATGACTACACTTGCTGGGCTTCGGTCTCCGTGGCGAGCCGACCACAGGCCGTTGCACAAATAGTCAGCGTTCCCAAATTAATGGGAGGATCAAAGCCAGGATGTTATCAGGCGTCTCCAGCGGCAGCAGGAGGAACAATGAGGAAAGGGCGCTCAGTCAAACCTTGCTCCACTCATGTGGCTTTTTCTCAGGCTGGAGGATGTTAAGAGCTCTGTCACTTATTCCAGAGCCGGCGTCACATAGTCACGGAAACAGGACACAGCAGGTTTAGGGTTCACGATCATGTTTCGGGAGGAGCAGATGGCTGAAGACAGGTCCACATTAGATAATCTCTGCAGTCAGGGTCTGGCAGAGGTCACTGTGTGGTCTTAGTGTTTACAGTGACAGTTATCAGTTTGAGAGGGAGCCAGAGGAAAAAGACGAAGGCTCCCAGACTGATGGGACTTGGTGAGTGTGGCAGATGGAACCCGATCAAAAACTCGCCTTAGGCTGCAAAGCCTGACAATCGACTGGTCTGTTTGAAAATCATGGAATAACCTAGAGGTGAAGAAAATAGAGCTACCCCCCCCCCCCCCCACACACCTCTGCATGAAACTCTGCAATAAGAATGTGCTTGTTGTTCCCTGCAGGTACTTTGACAAATCACAAAACTTTACAGGATGATAACATTAGAGATCACACACGTTGACATGTGGTAGGAATGATCCATTCATTGCAGGTTTTTATATTCACAAGTACCTTTAACTAAGCTATTTAGCATTTTCCTTTCATCATTTCACTATTTACCTCTTTTATATTACTCTTTTTTATCTCTTTTATTTTGCTTTAAACTGGTTTGAACTCTGCTTTCTGTATTTAACTGATCTCTTTTCATTTTGTCTCTGTGTCGTTGTTGACGTCCCTGAACTGCACCTTGAATCTGTGTGTGAAATGTGCTTTAGAAATAAAACTGCCTCACCTTCATGCACAGCACATTTTACAGCTGTTGTTCATAAGCATTATACAAAATACTTTAAGTCTGAAGAAGCTGTTCATGATTAAACTGACTTAAACACACAGATCTGCAGATATTGACATCTGACACGATATGTTGACTCCTATCTACACTCATTTAATAAGCATCCGAGTCACAGCATGTCTCCAGTTCCTTGCACAAGTTAATTGCAGAAAAAGGAAAGAGGACACACAGAAAAGGATACAGGACAAACAGAAAAAGAGGGGACAGACAGAGAAGGAGAGAGGACAGAAAGAAAAGGAGGGAGGACAAACAGATAGAGGACAGACAGAAAAGGATAAAGACACACAGAAAAGGATATTGGACAGACAGAAAAGGATATAGGGCCGAGAGAAAAGGATATAGGACTGAGAGAAAAGGATATAGGACAGAGAGAAAAGGATAATGACACAGAAAAGGATATGGGACAGACAGAAAAGGACAGACAGAAAAGGACCGACACATAGAGGATGAATGTACCTGTGACATCTGCGGCCTGAGGTTGATCTCCTTCAGGTTGATGGTGAGGGGTCTCAGGTTGTTCAGCAGCTGGCACAGCAGCACCCCGTCCCGCAGGGTCTGCGCCAGGTCGAACACCTGCGCCGTGTCCGCGGTCACCCGGTGGTTCACGGGCAGCACGTTGCAGCCGATCAGCCAAACCGCGCACTGCCTCCAGTGCTCCATGTTGTCTGGGGGGGGTGGGGGGGAACCAGGCGGGTCAGTGCAGCGTGTGGCCCGGAAACGTTGTCCCTGTTTCTAACGTGTGCATGATGGATTCAGCTCCGGTGGTTCGTTCCTCTGAGCTGCAGCTCGTTCTCCCGAGGACTCACAGCTGCTCCGCGGTGAAACCCCCTCTGTCTGTCTGTCTGTCTGTCAACTTCCCCTTCCTCCTTCTGTCAGCTTCCTCAGGGGTGGACCCAATTCCCATCAGCTGTTTTCTCCACTTATCCTCCTAAACACACCTTTACTCTGAAAGGCCCCGTTCAAAATAATAATAATAATAATAATGATAAACTTTATTTGTATAAAACCTTGCATACAAGAAATGCAGTTAAAAGTGAAAATGTAGTTCAAATAAGAAAGGAACAGATTTTAAGAAAGATAAGAACATGTTTACATGACATTTAAAAGATTTAGTCAAAGGCTTAAGTAAAGAGAAATGCTTTAATTTTTCTTTTATAAACTTTCACTGAACTATCTTCTATAGCAGCAGTCTGTTTAAGATCACTATTATTCATTTTAGAGGGAATTTGTAGCTTATTCCACTGTGCACATTATTTAGGAATGAGGGGTCCAACAGATAATTTTTATTATTACAGTACTAATTTGTGAATTTGTGTCTAGATTTAGATTTAGTTTGATTTATTTATGTTTCCTAATTGAAACCCCAGGCTGTGAAATGAGCTGTAGGACCCCCTCATGCTTTCCACTGTAAGAGTAAGTAATTACACTATTTTGGGCAAATACAATACTTTTATAATAATTTATCATTTAAGATGTAATTATACTTTATTAGTAGTAGTAGTGGAAGTATAAGTAGTAGTAGTGGTAGTAGTATTAATTGTAGTGGTAGAAGTAGTAGTAGTAGTAGTGTAGTACTGGGTGAGGTGTATTCCTTACTTCTAAAATGAGTGGAGTATATATTCCTATAGAATCTACTGTAAGAAGCTGCAGAATCCTGATTGTGAAGTTTACCGTGTTTTTTACTGACACATCAGTAGATGTTGAATCAACACTGAGGCTAAATACAAATACCTGATTTAGATGATTAATTGACTATTAAGGTGGTTTGCAATTAAAGTTCTCTCAGTCAACTAATCAATCAATCGCCTATGAATTCCAGCACTTATTGTGAGGGGCTGTGTGTGACTGTGTCTGTGAGTAATCCTCCTCCCCCACACGCTCAGCTGACATTCCATATGGATTATAAACAGCTTTCAGGTGACCACAATCTGAGTTTTTTGATGGCAGGTGTGTTCTGATCTCTTTGTTTCAGTATAACCAGATAGAAAAGAATCAAGGGATCTAACAGAGGCAGAGAGAAGCACATCCTCTTGCCACAGGATTTACGGTAGATCACTGTCAGTAAACCCGTGACATAAACACAGGAAGGAAGCCGAGGGATCCCGTCATATTTCACCCTGCGTGTGGGAGCCAGATGTTTCCTCAGACATTGATCAGGCTTATGGACTTACACTCGTATAAGAGTAAATGGATTTTCTTACTATGAATACAGAATAAATCTTATAATGCAATGAAAATAATGTCTATACTATATCAGATCATATCTTAACAAACACATTGTTAGTGCTCGCTTTTAGGAGTTAAATGCACAATGGTGCTTCTTGAACAAACACCGTACCAAACTGACACCCTTTCAGCAGGGCATTGGTGAAATTTTATATTAATTAAAGATAATTAAATTATTATATTAATGTTACACGTCAATGTGACACGTCAATCTTTAGTTTATGAATAAGGCCTGTTGTCTAGTAGCTGAAGTCAAGAGAGGTGGTTAGGGTTAGGGTTAGGGTGGGTGAGGCTAGGTTATCTTATCTTAGGTTAGATTATCTTAGTTTAGCTTATTTTAGCTTATCTTAGTTTACCTTAGCTTATCTTATTTCAGGTGAGGTTAGGTGAGGTAAGCAAAGGTATATATAATGTTGCTTTTAATTCTAAATCACTTCCTCAAGCTTTCCGCAGCATTTCTGGTTACAGTTCTTGTTCCATGTGTTTTCCCTTTTAACGTAGTTTTGTTTTTGTGACGTCCTTTTCATTTTTCCATCTCTGGATATGTTGTGTATTTCCCTTTTTGTGCTTTGTACATTCTCCTCAGGAGTCACTGTGGTGGACACCACAACAAAGCTAAAAGGAGGGTGACCAATGGACTTCATTTTGCCAGGTCGACAAAAACACGGCTTCAAATGAATAATGATAAAGTTGCTCTGCTGGATGTGACAACACTTTCTCAACTTTGTCTAAGTGATGACAGTGTTTTCAGTTGATTACACTGCCCCCGAGTGGCCAAAGCTGTCACATTCACACCATTGAAAAAACAAAACCTCTCTGAGCGAGTTACAATATATGAAAAAGTGGAGCAACTGGAGATTTTGCATAATTTTTTGTGATAATTAGCAGGTGAACACACATCTATGCTGCTGCTGTTTGGCAAGTGTCTGTATAAATCCTCTCACATTTAAATCATCTCTCTTGGTGCAGGCCTTAAGTGTGCCATGAAAGTTGTACGATTAAGGGTGAGAAAGAAATATAATCAAAAATAAATATAGTGAGTAAATGTAGTCAGGATATCCATAAATTGAAGTCTAATATTAAAAATAACTGCTCGTCAGGTTATAATTAGTCAAAAAGACAGTTTGTAATGCATAGGCATCAAATACACGCATAAACAGTAAACTGGTCATTTTAAAGATATGCAGGGATGTGGATAATCAAGTTACTACACGTTCTACATCCTGAATATGGTTAAAGCCTGGATAACACATTACAGGGACTAGTGTGCATGCTACAATACTAATTGACACATGCTGTTGATGGTATGACACAGAACAGTCTGAATAAAATAAAATTTTACTATAAAGTTATTGTATTTACCATAAAAATATTAATTATATATATAATATACTAATGTTGATTACATGCCGTAAATTATTCTAACGAATGCCCCTAGTCCTTTTAGGTAATCAAAATGGGCAGAAAACCATTAAAGGTTCAGTGTGTAAGATTTAGGTGTTGTCATAGAAACTCAAAAGTTGTTTAGTTTGTCCAGTTTGGACATCTGTAAAAAAAAAAAAACATGGCGGCCTCCGTAGAGAGGACCCACTCCTGATGTAAATATAAAGTATTTCAATATAAAGGATCCATTATGTAAGAAATATAAAACAATTTAGATGAAAGACACTAGTGAAAACATCACTAGGATTATTTTATATCTATATACATTTATACATCCCTTTCACCTCAATCTTACACACTGAACCTTTAACAGTAGTAACAGGCTACTGGTGGTGTTAGCATCGTTAGCATGCTATCCTCTGTCAACTTCCGGTGGAGAGAAAAGCGACGCGTGCACGACACCGGAAGTGAAAGCGGGAATAAAGAAGCTGAAGCGTCAAAACATAAACAGAAAGCGCTGGAGCTTGTGTGGGACTCGCCTGTCTCACGCTGAAACCTTCAGCCCCCATGTCGTGTGTTCCCCGGGACACTAACCCCAGCAGAGGCCCCTAGCTGAGCCGCCGGCCGCTGCGCTGGACACACAACACCTGCGGGAAGAAAAGATTGAAGGGACGAAAACTCACAAGTGCGCCTCGTCGGGCCTTCGAGCAGAGGTAACGTTAGCCGCGCTCGTTAGCCGCGCTCGTTAGCCCGCGCTAGCTTCTTTACGAGCAGCTGTTCGGTTGTCAAGCGGATCTGACAGAACTGAGCTGACATTTGTTAGCCGCCAGCCGATGCTAGTTAGCATTAGCCGCTGTGAATCACGGCAGGCAGGTAGCGGAGGCGCTGGACGTCACACCACAAAGCACATCGGGGATTTTTTTTAAAAAAGGGCCCTGGAAGCAAGCTAGCAAGTTTGTTAACGTCGCTGTGTGCAGATGGGGACGTTAGCCTGGAAGCTACAGTGCTAACCTCAGCACACTGGTGGTGGTGGTGGTGTTGTTGTTGTTGTTGTTGTTGTCGTCAGCGGGTGCAAGGCAGCGATCTCGAGTTACTCACGTGTTTAATCTTAGCACCTTAACGAGCACCCTGCGTGTTGTGTTTGTGTGCGACACCCAAAGGTGCTGCCTCGGGTCGACGCAGGACCAAGGGGACAGGATGGCCGAGGCTGACGGCAAATCCACTGCGCTGAACGGTAAAGGATCACCGCTGCCCCCCCCACCCCACCCCCGGAGGAGGACTGGGCTGTTTTTGTGTTGATGTTTTGATTTTCCAGCGCTGACTGTTCACCTCGGCTCGTTGTGTTTTGCTCGCAGTAGGTTCCTCTGATGAAAAGGAGCCTGGAGAAGATCAACACAAGGAGGGAGATGCCTCTGGAAGCAATGAAGGAGAAACACAGTCTTCTTCTCAAGATGGTAACGTCACCTCCTGAAGACTCCTGCTGCTCTATAGTGGATAATATGACTATGTTTTTAAATGCCTGCAATGTATAGAATGGATATTTATTTCTCTCTGGGATCCTCATTCAGGTGTAACTTCACTTATTCAAGGGATATTCACCATCTAGTCCTATATTGGAAAACATTTAAAGGTTCAGTGTGTAGAATTTAGTGACATCTAGTGGTGAAGTTGCATGTTGCAGCTGAATACCCCTCACCTCACCCTCCCCTTCCAAACATAAGAGAAACTGTGGCAGCCTTCAGTTGTCATAAAAACTCAAAAGGTTTTAAATGAAACACAATAGTGAAAACAACCTTTTGTTGAATCTCCCAATGAGACAGTGTCGTCCTAATCTTATTCTCCTTGACTCTGGTTTTCCCTATTTCGGTAGCTCCCAAGGAAACAGGCGAGGCGTCTGGAGACAAGCCAATGCCAGGTGTGGAAGGAGAGACAGGCACAAATGGCGAGGAGGAAGAGGAAGACACAGACAGCATGGATGGCAGCGGCCTCTACTCCCTGACCGAGGATGGTGAAAGAGAGAGTGAGGGAGGCAGACATGAGAGGGCAAAGGACAAAGATGGTCGTAAAAGGGCAGCAAGAAAGAGGAATAGACCCGGCGGTGGCAACAACCACTCCTCCAGCTCGGACGAGGATGACGATGAGGATGAAGATGAAGAAGAACAGAAAGATGATGACGAGGATGAAGATGATGATGATGATGATGATGAGGCCATGGAAGCGTGGTTGGGAGCAGAGCTCTGTGAACTCCGTGGGCCTATTTGGCGGTCTGTGCCCTCACTGCTCTCCAGGGAGATCGGCAGGGACTCGCACCAGTTTGTGAGGCGTGTGTGTGCAGCCCGAGGCCTCGTGCAGAGGCTGGAGCTGCAGGGCCGCCTGGAGAAGCACACGGGCTGCGTCAACACGTTGCACTTCAACCCCTCGGGCACTCGCCTGGCGTCAGGCAGCGACGATCTGCGAGTTGTGATCTGGAACTGGGCCATCCGCCACGCTGAGCTGGAGTTTGACAGTGGTCACAAGAGCAACGTCTTTCAGGTAAGGGAACTCAACAAGTTAATTTTCAATCTTCAATTCAGTCAAATGTCCAAAAAATTTAATTGCCCATCACAATATCACTCTTCAATTATTTACTGTTAAGCATTTTCTTCGCTAATTTGAATGAATCATTTATGGATTATAAAACTTGAATACTCGCTGAATTTTCAAGCGATAAAGTAATGGACTAAAAGCACTAGAGAGCAAAAATGAAGATTACAATGCAGGGGCGAGATTATTTCCACAGAGAAAAATAACTTCCATTGTGCTTTATAATAATTTGAACCTCCTTAAGATCAAAGATGCAAACAGACAAAAGGACTAGATTTTAGCAAAGATATGAGCAATTGACTTCAAGGTAAATAACATTGTAAATTTGAATTAAACAACAAGGGTTATTAATTATCTCATATGGTCGGCACTATATGATGAAACTCAGAAGACAAGACTGGAGACACAGATTCAAAGGAGTCTTCTCCCTGCCCCTAATGTACACAGGCGAAGTTCCTGCCTCACAGCGGAGACTCCACGTTGGCCATGTGTGCTCGAGACGGTCAGATCAGAGTGGCGGAGCTGTCTGCCACACAGCGCTGCAAGAACACCAAGCGGGTGGCACAGCACAAAGGGGCAGCACACAAGGTGAGTGTTAGTACTGCATGTGTGAATGAAAGCGTTTCAACAATATACTCTGTTGGCCTGTTAATGAAGTTCATTCTCTGCCTCTCATGAATGTGTGTGTTTTTATTCCAGCTGGCCCTCGAGCCAGATTCGCCCTGCTCCTTCCTGTCTGCCGGAGAGGACGCTGTGGTGTTTGGAATTGACCTGCGTCTCGACCGACCTGCCAAGTGAGTGATGCCAATATTAAGTTGACCAGGTTTAAAGTTTGTCGACCCCAAGGAGTGAAAACTAGTCATAAATGTATATAGAGTTTAGTAGGTGGACAAAATGGCACAATTAAGAGCAGCTCTGAGGCAATTAACAATTCAGTTTAGCTTAGAATTATTAATGGTGACAATTATGAGTTTTAATTACTTTGTAGTGTTATTTAAATATTCTGTCTTTTAGTCAGTGAGCATCCACCTCTAAACATCTTCCTCTGTCAGGTTTCCCCTGTTTTCTAAACTATGTCGTCTTGCTTTTTGAGACTTTGTCCGTTCGCCATCGCTCATAACCTACTTTTCCTTCTGCGTCTCCTTTATTCTGTGTGGCAGTAAACTGGCGGTTGTAAAGGAGGGTGATAAAAAAGTTGGGCTTTACACCATCTACGTCAACCCAGCAAAGACACAACAATTTGCTGTGGGCGGTCGAGATCAGTACGTCAGGTAGGAACCAGCGTTTTAGTTTTAATGCTCCTCATTTTCATTTTAATACAAATGGGCTGCAATTGATGTTAATCCTCTTTTTTTTCACTTCCTCATCTTCTCACTCTCTGTAGGATCTATGACCAGAGGAAGATTAATGAGAACGATAACAATGGCGTACTGAAAAAGTTTTGTCCTTCACATTTGGTTTCCAGTGAGTCCAAAACCAACATAACCTGCCTTGTGTACAGTCACGATGGCACAGGTAAATCAATGCACAATGAAAACATGACTAGAAACATTTAAATGATCAAATTCATTAAAAAAAAACTTACAATGCATTTTCCCTGTCACAAGCACATGTGATATCCCTGTGGCAGGATTTAATTTTCTTGTTATTTCCATAATCCAGTTTCAAACTTGAATTTGATTGTCCTTGTCCTGTAATTTCTCTTTCGGTTATGAGCATATCTTATCTTATTTATTTAAAATAACAAGGCCTGTACTTGATGCCTGACAGAATGACCTCTATCAAGATAAAACACTTCAATGTACAACCTGCTCTTGGAAAAACAAGATTGTTTGATTGTTTTTTTATTACTTTAAGATCCACCAACCTTCATTTATGACATTAGAATAAATTAATGAAAAGACTGTGTGATCCTTTCCTCTGTCCAGAGCTCCTGGTCAGTTACAACGATGAGGACATCTACCTGTTTGACGCCAACCACAGCGACGGGGCCGACTATCGCAGGAGATACAAGGGACACCGCAACAACGCCACAGGTGTTCATCACATCTAGTCTGCTAGAAATCGAATTTAGTCTGATCTAGTTGAATTTCACAAACATTTGTCCGTCAGCTGGACGTTATTCTTCTTTCATGACCCTCTCCCATCATCACTTCTTCCTAACAGTGAAGGGGGTGAACTTCTACGGGCCGAGCAGCGAGTTCGTGGTCAGTGGCAGTGACTGCGGACACATCTACCTGTGGGACAAGAATTCTGCACGAATCGTCCAGTTCATGGAGGGAGACCGAGGAGGAGTGGTCAGTCAAAGAGAGACAGATGATATAATATTGAAATTGGGGAAACACATCTTCCTGCTTCCTGCTTCGTTATTTCCTGCTCAGACATTTAACTTCTTCTCTCTCTCTTCTCAACAAACACAGGTGAACTGTTTGGAGCCTCATCCCCATTTGCCTGGTATGGCCACCAGTGGGTTAGACCACGACATCAAACTGTGGGCCCCCACGGCGGAAAGTCCCACAGGACTCAAGGGTCTAAAGGAGGTATTTTCCTCTCTTCTATTCTGTTACTGTGTTGGTTACCATAACATTTTACCCACTTCTTTCTAGTGTCATAGGGACACAGTGTTGTCTGTGTCATTTGTTTATATCTAATACTCATGTTGATGTGGAACACGCAGAGTCTTGTTTATGACATTGAAACACCTCTAATCAAGGATTGATTGTGTTTTGCCAAGGTGATGAAGAAGAACAAGCGGGAGCGCGATGAAGACAGCGTGCGCCATGGCGACCAGTACGACACCCAGCTGCTGTGGTTCCTAATGAGACACATGAGGAACAGACGGCCCACGAGGGTGAGCTGAAGGAGATGAAATGTCCAAGGCAGGGTCCAACAAAGGGATCACAGTAGTTGCGTTATGGGAGATGTAGTGTTTTCGAGAGTAAAGGTTAAGATTTTGCAGGTTTTACAGCTTTATTTTGGATAAATCGTGATTTATTTAGTTTTTCTTTTTGCCTGTCCCTTAACTTAAACTTCTTCCTCGTGTCTTATTGGCTACACTGCTTCCAAAATGTCTGGTGGTACTGCTCCGTTTTGTCCGTGTCCATAAGCTTTGAGAAGACGTGCACAGATACAGTTTCCTCATCTAATGTTGAGTATTCATGAGCTTTAATAGTTGTAATATTCACTCTTCCTCTTTGTCTTGATGCAGACTCGTCGTGAAGGTGCAGATCCAGACTCAGACGAGTCCTGGAGCTCTCCAGATTCCTCTGATGAAGAGGAGGGAGGTCCAGACCATGTCCAGTGCATGTCCTCCTGAGCCACACGCGTGCGCACACACACACACACACATATACATACATACAGACAGACACACACACACATATTCTTTATTGCCCTTGAATTGATGCACAAAGGCAAGCACTATTGACACACTGGCACACTCAAACACTGACGAGCCACAGAGCCACAGACTTTGGGTGTTTTTGTTTTACACACTCTCACACAGACAAACATTTACATTTACCTAAATATGCTGTCGAAGCAGTGACAGATGTGTTGACGCCTGGTTTCCCAGCAGTTCAGAGTGTGCGCCGAGCGACCTCGGTCGGCATGCACACCTCCTGAATCCAAATTTTTGAGAATTTGTAACGAAGAGGTTTAGAGATTGCTCACGTCCCTATAAACCACTCGGAGGCCCCGGCTTGTCCATACATCATCAATCTGCTCCTGTCAGCCCCAGAACTATGTAACCGTGCGTGTTTGGCAACAAGCACCTCCAACTTCACGCACCTGCTAGTAAGCCACACATCACCAGCACACAATCCCTCCTCTCTTAGGCTTTTTCTTTGCTTTCAGTGTTGATGATGAAGAGGGATTCTGCAGAGAGGAAGAGTGTAGGCTCGCACCCTCAAACCATCCCCGAAATGTGACTTCCTTTACTGTTTGAACTTTGAGAGAGGGAAACCCCCCCCCCCCCCCCCCCGGTGGCCCTCACTGCAGCGCCCCAGACTCAAACTGGTTTCTGGTCTGGAGCTTGGAGCAGTTAATCGCATATGTCCCACGTTTGCTACCAGAGGACGGCTAAATCTCGTAATGCTGCGTCCCCCTACATGCCGCCCTCAGCTGCTCCCTCCCCTCCTCACCCCGTTGCCCCTTAGTCCCCCCCCCCCCCACTACTGACTGCACTACGAATCAGGGATGCTCTAGTTTGAGACGTCGACAAAACATGCACTGAGGGTTTAATTTTTTTTGGAGAGGGTGGGGGCTGTTGCCTTGTATCTCATTTGAAAATTTACAGTGAGGTTAATTCTTTTTAGTTTATTTTTGAGGGGGTATTTTGCACTTTGGCATTTCTTGACTGAGGAAGAGGAGTTTCCTCTTTGCTTCCACCAGCCTCTCCTCCTCCTCTTCTTCTTCCCACTCACTCTCCATCCCGACACCCGTGTTTGACAGCAAATCTTAAGTTCCACTATCTCGCTGAGCATGACAACGGAGAAGTAGCCGGCGTTCAGCATGTGCATAAGAAACCAAGGACTGGGTTTGGGCCGACCTGGATCAATCGCAATTGAAACACTGCCTACGAGCCAGTTGAGACTGGAGTGAAAATGGACTCTTTAAAATCCGGCTGTGGTGCCAAACATCTCCGATCAATTGCAGAGTGATATTTTTTTCAGAGAAATTTGCGAGTGGAAACTTCAATCTGTGCCGTTACTACCATCGGCTCGAAGAGGGGGGGGCAGGGGTCGGCAGGGTCGATATGCTTGCCAGTCATTTGTTGTGTGAGAGCGATAAAGTCCAGCTTTTCTCATTTTCTATGAGAACTCTAGCTAGTTGAATTTATATGTACATATATAAATATATATTAAAACTGTAAAGAAAAAAAAATACTTTAGCAAATGCTGTTTGACTTCAAAGAAGAAACAAAGTTGAATCATTTGATTGGTATTGATGCAGAGGTTTATATTCTTTATGAGGACAAAGTACTTTTAAATTCCAGAGAAAACAAAAAGACTTGAGGCACCGTGTTTTCCCTAAACGAATCCTCGTCTGTTGATGAACAGAGTCATTGTCAATTCTAGTATTGAAGTTTTGATTCTCTTTCTCATCCCCCCCCTCCCCCACCAAGAAAAAACAGTATTTTCCTTTCTATATCTTAATCCATCATTTGAGACAGTTCCATCCAGAATTTTCCCACAGGCTATTTTTGGCATCTTGTATACATAATGAGGCTTTTGATGGACATTTTCTTCCACCACTGCCTAATATTGCATTCAACCAGTTCAGTTGGAAATATGTACGATTCGTGCAATAAACAAAAAGACAGTGCTCTTGATGTCGCAGTCGTCTCGTGGTCTCGTTCTTTCCATTTCACTGCACTTATTCAGTTATTGTTTGACGAATGTGGTCGAGTTTCCTGTTCTTTAACTGTCGAGACTTTTATCATCAATTTTCAGATATAGTTAAGTGCAGAGTCTGAACTAATTGTTTTTTAAGGATGAACTAAAAAGTTAAATCTCAGTGGAGCACATTCCTCCAACAGTCCCCCTTAAATCAATCAGGCTGCACCAAAGTGCACTCTCATAAATATCAGTCAGTAACATGGAGCCATTGTTAATTGTTTAAAATGTTTCCTTTAACTTAATGTTCAGATGACCTCTCACATTACTTCTTTTGATTGTGTGAAAAAAGTGTAGTTAAACTTAATTAACACAAAGTTCCCTTCATTTATGATGGAAACATTTTTTACATTCATGGACAAAAACCTGACACGTGATTTCCTTATGAAGTTTTTATTCAACAAGTCTCCGAGTGAAAACTCAAACTCAAGTTGGCAGTGACCAACAACTGTAACCAGTCACAACCAAACACACTCAATAAACTGATAAAGGACAGCCTCGTTTCACATGGACAAAACTGACAGAACACGTGATCTGAACATTTTATGTGGTGCATTTCCTAGATTCATAACCTGGACTGATAAACACAATTTCCCTGGATAAACAAAACCAGATCAGAGAAAAAACACAAGTCGGACACCTGTGAACTGAAGAGATCTCTAAGACATATTTTCCTGCCTGCTACTTTAAACAATGTCGGCCATTTCTTCCATTCCATCCAAAATGTTTAAGGAAATCACAAGGATGTCATTAAAGTATGAAACCATAAAGCAGAATAAACAGCTGTTTACAACTCATCCAAATCAACAAAACTCAAACATTACAGTGATATTTTGTGGTACAAATCAAACCAGTATCTTTGAGCTGCTGATCCGTGCAGTCGGCTGGTTTCAATAATCCCAAACACAAGAGGCGAGTCTTTCTCACTCTGGAATCCTCGTGTACGTAGGAGACGTGAGCTAGCGTGTCGAATACAATCCTCCTGGACATAGTGCATAAATATTAAAAGAGGCACTATCACGGGCTTTCGCTTGTTATCTCATGTAAACCAATGTGTTCACTTCACACTGATAAGAATCCAAAAAGGCACAGAAGCCACAAGTGTCAGCTGGTTATTCTTTGTACTCCAGAAACTGCTGCAGTCTTTTCCGGTGCTCAGCCGACATCTGAACAGCACTGAGGATTTAACAAAGAAATGAGAAATCAATACATGTCATTTCTCCCATTGGAGAAAGTCACATTTTTTAAAAACAGGCCTTACTTTAAGTGGTCTCCAAACGTGGTTGTTATCCTGTAGATGGACGTCTTGAGTGTGGCCCTGAGAGCAAAGCGCAGTGTTTTGTAATTGGAGTCTCCCATGCTGCTGCTCGACCTGAGGGGTTTACTGGAGGCGTGAGGAAGCTTGAAGTGACGATCTACAGCCTGGGGAGGAAGAGCAGGACACAACTGTTATAATAATAACTATTTGTATAGCACTTAAACTTGTCAGTGTGCAAACAATTCAGGAAGTAAAAACCCATTTGTTTTTGCTTCCTGAACATGTTGCTTCAGCTTCAGGAGCTGCAGGAGCCATTTTTAATGGCAGGATGTATGCAGTACACTGAATTGGTCAGTAGGTGTCATCATTGTGCTTTGTGTTATTGGTCACATAGGTAGGAACTTTCCCTCAAGGGACACGTGCACATTATTTAAATTACATGTGGGTGCATGGGAAACCAATTTACCTCTTGCAGGACCAGCATGCAGCCGAGAATGCTGGGTAACGTGGTCTGTACAACCCCAAACTGGTCCTCTGAGAAGGAGGCTTGAACCAGATAAGACAGACCTGGAGGAGGACATCAGGACATAATGAGTGTGTTTGAGTTACGAAAGCTGCATCCACATCAAGTGAAAGAAGTGAAGAAGCTCGTCCTACCTTCTAAAGCCCAGATGTGAGCCTGGCTGTCAGCGAAGAGAGCCTGACTGGAGGCCTCCGGAAGCTGCAAGACACAGTGTTAGTGAGCAGGAGATTTTTAATTGACGATCGTAGATTCAGACTTGGGAAGGAGCAAAGTTACTAGTTACCTCAGCCAAGGTGGATATTTATTTACCCCCGTCTGTTTGTATGCAAGATTACGCAAAACATACTGCACGAATTTCCGTGAAATTTAGTGGAAGGATGCGTTATTGGTCAGGGAAGAGCCTCTTAAATTCAAGGGCAGACCCAGGGATTTTTTTCACTTTCTTTTTCATTGCGAAATCGGGCATTTGTCAATATTTACCTTGATTCCTCATCGGATAATTCATGGAAAAATCAGGCACATTAGGAGTCAACATTTTTATGAGTGTATAAAATTTGATGTAGATCCAAATAAAAATTTGCATCCAGTGGATTTAACTGTGGTTTCACAGGGAGGCTGTTGGGCCTTGGCGGAGGTATGTGCTCTACTGAGTGTCGTGCTAGTTCTACATGATTTGACTACACTACAACATACATGCATGATTAAAGGAAGATACAGAAACATCAAAGAAAACAGGCACACCAACTAGTTTCTACATAAAAAGGAAAACATGCAAGTGCAATGTGATACGATCACAAAAATAAGATTTCTCAACATTTAAGGAAATACAAACAACACCACTTTTAACAACACCATCACATTTAAAGTAATTAGTGAGGCTCGTTGTTACAGCTAGATGTGTGACAGGGAGCTACATTAGTAATGCATGAGATGATTAGGCCTAACCAGGAATTAAATGGGTGAAATGTGCAGGGTGGAATTGTTCAAATTAAATTAAGAACAAGAATTACTGTGCAGGAAGCTCCTCAAGAGAAAGCATGCACAGGCAACACATCCTTACCTTGTTAAACAAATACATTATCAGCACCCGCTTTGCCAAGAAATGTTTAACCTGAATGGGACAATTAAGCGAAGAGTTGTTTTGGTATCAGAAGAAGAAGCCGACACGAGAAGCACAAATCATGGATTTTCACACCAAACAATGATCGTTGAGTCACAGCCCCGTCTCATCTCTGAAGCTATAGACTGTAAATAAAGATGGACGACATGACAGCTCCTCAAAAGTGAAGCCAAATCATATGGATCGCCTCCTGTTGGCTGGCTACAGAATAGGTCATTAACCCTGCCTTCACCATAAAATCCAAGTGCACATCAAATACATTTTTCTCAAATAAGGTTTGTCATTTTAGGTCTAATCTCACTGATGTATGTCCAGATGTTAATTTCCAGTAAGTTTGGTTTTAATGAGTTATTTGATGCCATGAAACCAAGGTTGAAACATCCTGATTGACAGCAGTGACTGACTTATGATTGGTCGAGTGTGTGTATCCTTAGGATTTCGATACTACAGCTCCACACCACAATCACTTCTGCAAAAACTCCAAAAGTGCAAAATGGCGGCACCTGTATCCAACAGGAGGAAGAGGAGACACGTCGTCCATCTTTATTAACATTCTATGTTTAAATAAAAACTGCATGTCCGCCACTGGGACAAAAAGGGATTAGTGTGATTCAGATATGAATGAGGAAAAGAGTATATGGGTCAAATGGAGGTCTGTCTTTTGACTCTCCCAGGGTTGATAACTGTTAAGTGTGAAAAGCCTTATGTCAGAAGCAAAGTGTTGAACAGAAAAACAATTACGTCATAAAACCGATTAGAAACATGGCTGAAGTACCTGTTCTTTTCTGTTCTGGAGGAACTGAGCCAGTAGACTTGGTTTAGAGGGTTCCTGCTGGGGACTGGGGACTGAGGCAGGAGATGGTGGTGGGGGGCTGCCATTGACCTGTGCATCTAAACCAACACAGAGGATTAAACCACACATGAGAACGAGGAAGCTGGACTCAGATAGACATCAATCATCCATCTACTACTGAACTGACGCAATGATTCCCTGCGGAACTGACAACATGCCACCATTCAAGAAGCTCAAAACCTGTGGCTGAAATTAACTAATCAGTTTCAATTTATTTACACTGAAAATGTATACACAAAAAGATCACCTAACATTGAGAGTTTCAGATCTGTGCAGAACAGATACAATGAGGTGAATGTGTCACTTCTAGACTGAAATCTCCTTAGTATCATTATGTCATATGAGCCCCCTCTCACCTGTGGAGGTGGACCAGAGTTTTGGCCCCCTCCTCATGATGTGCGGGCTCTGCACCGAGCCGTGCCACGGTGAGCATTGTTCTACTGGAGCAGTGAGGCGCCGCAGGGCCGGAGAGGCGAAGGGGCTGTCCAGGTCGGGAGTGAAAGGTGCCGTCAGAGGACTCTGCGGGCCTCCGACAACAGAGCGGGCAAAGACTGATGCTGGAGTTTTCATCAGCAGATAGGGCCTTGGGGACATGAAATCCTCTGAACCTGAGGTTACTTGTATGAGAAATAAAAGGACAGAGATCATTTAGATACATTTTTCACACATTGTTTAGGATTAAAAAAACCTCAAGATAATAGATGGTCTATGACTATATCCTAATTTGTATTCACAACAAACGCTATTAAAATATATGTACTGGTGCTGTTCTACAACATAAAATACATCTGCTCTTTACAAATCAAATCAACCAGCACCCACCTGATGTCTCAGATGAAGTCTTCCTCTCACTGCCAGTAGACAGTGACTTGGCCCTGCCATTGGTTGCTACAGTGTCATGATAGGCGACAAGTCTCTGGGTCAGATCAGCCAGCAGCGACAGACACTCCCGACTGATGGCGTTCCAGTTGTGAGGATGGCCACCTGAGAAAGACGCATGAAACTATATAGTGAATACAGTTTGCTTCTGTTGCAGACAAGGACCTCTCCCCAGATGATATAACAGACCTGGCTGACTCAGACTGAAGACCTCATAGCGCCGTGATGGGGAGTGTTGAGACAGCAGAGCCAAGTCCTGCAGAGCCAAGAACTAAAGTTGGGGAGGGACAAGCGATAAATCATATATTAAGTCATCAGTAAGCACATCAGAAAGAGTAAACCTGAGAGAATCTATGCGTGTTTTACCTACCTTTAATATTATTGGCTGCTGGTCTGTCACAACTTTAGGTAGACACTGGTGGGCATCTTCAGTAAAAGAAGACTGCACGGGAAAACTGTACACCTGTAGATAAGAAACCTTTCAAATAACTTATGGCTTCTCAAGAGTCATTTTTTTTACTGATGAGACTTTTACCAATAACATACACATAACCCTTGGACGTTCAAAGCAATGACACACTGCCCCCTAGTGTCATAATTTAAGGCAAACAAGAGAAGTCTGCCTTGCATCTCAGCATCTCACTATTATCATGAATTGGCAAAACTGCAGTGCTCTCCTTTATGGGGATCACAGGCATGTTAAGCAACAAGTGCAAAGTCAAAAAATTGTGTTGAACAGTTTAGAAATTACACAAAAATACAACAGAAAGAATGAACATTTTACAAAAGCATGCAAATTCTTGATTCAATATTAAGTGGATGTATAAAAGAAACATACCTCAGTGACAAAGATCCTAAAGAGCAGCAGTGTGATGTACCATGTAAAGAGGAGGAAGGTGGCACTGATCCACAGTTGGTAGAGCAGGGAGAGGTCCAACAGGCCTGCTATGCTGTCAAGAGGGTGGATGGAGCTGGAGGTCGCACACAAACACATCCATGTAATTTAGTTCATCAGTCCACAGAATGTTTTTGTGGAATCATATATATATAAAAAAAATCTAAAAACTACTGACCTGTTCAAATGAAGATTCAGTGTTTTACAGATCCATACTCTTGGAATGTATCCTGTTAGAATTCAATTAAAATATTTTATTCCTCTAATCAGTAACTTTGTGTAGAAAAGGACAAAAGCAAATGAGAAACAGAGCTCAAGTGCAATAACTGAACAATGAATAAAAGTCTATTTGAACCTGAAAGCTTGAACTCATCGAGCAGTTTGATGCAGGACGTAGGAGCTTTGTGTTACTTCTTTGTAAACAGAGGTCACTCACCCAAAAAGAAATACACAACAATGAAGTTCCTGACAGAGTAAAGTGCTTGAGTGGCGCTGCATTTCACCACCAGAGGCAGCGATCCCTTGAAGCGGAGGTATTTGTATTGCTGAGGAAATAACAGAAGGTGAGCGTGAACAACAATAACTGAGTGGAACTCCAAATAGGACACTGACTTTTGTTTGCATTATAAAATAATAATATGATGTATAACTACGTGCAAACTGTCACAGTACTTGCATCTAAGCGTTTCCAGAAAAGAAAATATCCCTCACCTGAACAGTGTGGAAGGAGACATAGTTCATGTTGTGGATCACACCCAATAGACTGTGAGACAATCCAACGAAGGCTCCAGCCAGCAGAAAGACGAGGTGATACTCATTCAGACACATCTGAGGGGGACTGTCAGTGTTGAACACACATTGAGGCAGTTAGAACATAGCTGATGCATGTCAAACTCAACGTGATCGTTTCGCATAGTGGCCGCTTACCCTTCACTCTGCATACACGTGTAACCGAGTTTCTCATATCTGCCCCCGATGGTGACAGCACAAGACCAGGCCACAACTATTCCCATGATGCAGTGGGCCAAGGAGTTCAAAATCTGACGAGGGTGAAGCAGTTGTCCCAGCATGGCGATTTTTGAGCATGCGATGGTTGGGATGACTGAAGAGAGACGGGAAAAAATAATGTAAACAAACTACAAAAATGGTATTTCTAGAAGATCTTGGGGATACCATTACTACTGATAGACATTCTGAATTGTTTTTAACAATTAATTCCACAAAAACTGATAATATTCATGTTAATGTTAATGCATATTCTATAACCTGATGTCTACGCCACGCCACTCACCTGTATAATACTCCAGGTTCAGGAAGCCCACCATGAGGATCACTCCACACAGCAGGATGAAGGAGAAGATGGCACTCGCACTCGTGAGTAAGGAGAAGCATTCTGCAGGTAGAGAGACAAGTGTCAGCTTCACACAGTTTCATACACAAGCTCTTGGTCAGATCTCTTTAAATGAACAGACCTGATATTGTGTGGATGGGGTGGAGGAGACTGAACCGGCTGAGGATTACAAAAACCGCTGTGATGGGGGGCAACAACAGGACAGCCCAGGCAATACTGGCCGCAGCTCTCCAGCAAATCACCTGAACAGAGCAGACAGTCATTGTTATGCATTACAAAATACACGAGCATTAAAATCACCTTAACGGGACAGAAACGTTCATATGACATAAAACTGATGAAATATTTGACTTTTCTTTTTTTACCAAAATGCCTTAATCAGATGCACAATCAACTCCTCTAAGTGAGTGATTTTTAAAAGTTATATTACCAGCTTAAATACATTTATACTGACAGAAAGAACTACATTGATTACAATCTACGACATGAGGTAAAAATAATGCAGTCATCATAAGGATAATTGCAAACAATCATTTCATAATAAACCTGCAAACCGTCCCAGTGTAACATCCAAATAGAAACAAGGATAATTATAAATACGCTTCCAAACACAAATACATCAGATGAAGTTTTCATTGGCTATGAATGTGATTATTCGGTCACAAAAGCATTAAATAAAGACCTTAACATCACCAGGGACACACAATGAAGTGTGTGCAAGTTGTGAGTGTTTGACAAAGCAACACAAACTGAGCGATGCAGCTTTAACAGGCTGTGAAACCACTTCTAACACAATGAAACCTCACCTGTGTATAACGTTATTTGTTAATAAATATTAAAAAACACACATTATTGAGCTGTTTTCGTTCGGAGTACCACTGTTAGCCTGTTAGCTACGCTCGCGTAAACTAGCATAAACACAGATGCTACTTTAGCTAGCACAAGCGAGAGACGTTTTCTTTTCACTTTCTCAGAGAGGAACTGTTTCCCGGAGACGAAGCACTCACCTTCCGGATGAACCAGCAGCTCTGCTCCGTGGAAAACATGTCGCCGGGATGAAGAAACGAGCCGAGCGGTGGTTTTTACCCGAGTCCGGTTCTCCTGCTGTCAAACTGCGGCTCCGCTCGGTTTCTCATATCGCGCCACATGCACTCAAAAGACCTGCGAAGGACCCGCGCTCGTAGCTGCCCACCTCCCTGCCTGTTGCCAGCTTCACACACACCTACACGAATCTACTGAAAATCTGCTCAACAACAACAACAACAACAACAACAACAATTATAATAAAAAATAATAATGATAATATAGTAGATTCAAACTGTTTGGCCCATGTAAACAGAAAAGAGTAAGGTCATAAGGTCAACTTTAAACATTTGAGCGATAAATACTGGTATAACACTGTCACAAGATCAATTTACACACTGCACCAGGAGCCGTCAACCATGTTTTAATTGTTAAAGTTATATCTTTGTTTTCCCGTCTTAAACATTAGTCCAGATAATTATGAATTAAGCTATTTGCTTCAATTTCTAAAAAGCAGAGTGTTAGTGGCTGTATCTCCTTCAGTTCTGAATCCCTTTCGTGTCATCGTACACGAAAGATTTCTTGTCGTGATGATAGCCGCTCGCATAAGTTGGGAAAGTGTGTTTATCGTAAAGAGTCTTTTTGTCGTTGTCCCGGGTGAACGGCTTGGTCTCGAAGGCGTTGACCGGGAGCTTTTGGGATGAGCTGATGGACATGTCGGTTTGCATTGCTTTGTGGACAAATGGTTTCTGCACGGGCCTTTGTGCGATCGCCGGCAGGGCCAGCTGCTCCCTCTGCGCCTTCTTGTCTTCCCACAGCTTCAGCAGACGCCGCTGATTGTTGGTCATGTCCTTGAGGTTCTGCTGCAGCGACTGGACCTGGTCTTCCAACAGAGTTTTAGAAGTGACCGTATTTGCCAACTCTGATGTCAAATCGTCGATGGTCAGGCTCAGCTTCCCGGCCTTCTCCACCAAGGAGCTGCAGTCGTGCTCCTTCTCGTGCAGGTCATTGATTATGTCCTTCGTGGTCTTGCCATTGAACTTGGGGCTGCACTCAAGTCCAATTTCAGTGCGAAGAGCCTTCACTTGTTTCCTCAGCTCCTTGTTGTCCACGGTCAAGGTCTTCAGTTTCTGCTTCACAGCCTCGGTAGAGCGCATCCTTGACTCGTACTGTCGCAGCTTCTCCCTGAGAGCGCTCTCCCTGTGCATGGCGTCGTCTCTTTCCTTGCTGCATTTCTCCAAAAGTTTTAAAGTCTCAAATTTGGACACTTTTTCTCCTTTCCCATTTGAGGAGGCCATCCCACAGAAAGGTTTCCTAATCACAATGTAAAAAAAAAAAAAAAGAATAAATAATCTTTTAATAATAATATATTTATTCTTGAAAGCGGTTTAAATAGTCCGTGAGAATTGGGGGAATAAATCCACAAGCACGAGCAGCTGCCTGCAGGTCTTGGACTGACGCGGGTGACATTCCTCTTGGAGGGTTATCTGCTTGACAGTCAGCTCCAGTGTAACACTAAGCTGGGGCTAGAATGACCATTAATTAGGGCGCCACCATCCTTTTGACACCGTTTCAAGTGACACAATGTTTTTTTCTGTTTTTCCAAATTAAACTAAAAAACTTGCCCTTGTTAATCAATGGATTTATTAACCACGGTTTAAACCTAAGTCCACTGCATGTAAGGTGCTGACCACACAGAGTTTACCTGTAGAAACCGGCTTTGCATGCATAAGTAACATTTTCCACTGCAGGTGATCTGCGACACAGTAGATTCTCTCAATTCACTCGACCACGCGACAGATAAGATGGATGAGTTGCAAGGAACAAACAGCAGCGGCAGCCAAATGTCTAGTTTTTAAGTTAGACGCTCTCTTTGACATGTTAAAGTTAAACCTATTAGTTACAATCTCTCCCTTAAATATTTAAAATGTCCAACTGTTGAAAAGTACTGGCAGCCTGTAATGCTGTCAGGAGCTGGGCAGAGAAGAGTCATGTTGCCGACACGGGGAGGTTGTGCGACATAAAACGTGACTTTAGGTTCACTGGAAGAAAATAGCAAAAAAGGTCTTCTCTGATATTTTAAGCATTAATATAATGCAAATATCCACAGTGCCTACACATTCTTACAAGGATGTAAACATATTGTTACTAGGGAACTAAATGACAAAACACTAAAGTGATAGTGAACAACTTTGACTGTTTGCAAAATTATTTGCTCTGTTCAAATGGCAAAAAGCATTGGAAAATTTGTCAAATGTACAGATTAATAGACTCTTATCTCTTATTCCCTGTTTCCAGTCCTTATGCTAAACTAGTTTATTGGTGAGCAAAAGACAATTTGACAATTTCGTGGACAATAAAATTCTTATTTACAATTACATGAAAGTAGCATAAATTTTCCAAAAAGCATATAACAAGAAAGTGACTAATTATATTTCTTAAACTGTTAAACTACTTATTGAATATGGGCAAAGCCGGCATGCAAATAATCAGTTAATATAGTTTAATGAATGATGGAAACTCGCCTCCAAGTGAACTGGGAATTAATTATCGTCATAACACTGACAAATTCATTGAGGAAAATTGTGTCCCAAAAAGATCATGTTTGATTTTATTACCCTTGAAATACACATTCAATTTCATACATTTCATCACAAACAGTGAAGAAAAAAAAAAACTTAATTACAAAAATAGTTACAATGTGTTGTAAATTACTTGGAAATTTAGGATTGGTCTTTGGCCTTCGTTTAGATCACTTATGGTTATGTCAGGGGAAATTACAACAACTTGGTACATAATAAGTCCGACCCTTGGAAGTTATGTTGTTCATAGAGAAAGTTCTGTACACATACACACTAACTTAATCTCATTGTAGAAAAGTGCAGTTACATTACTGCAAATACCTAAATATTTCAACTACATACTACAAGAGATCCTGTGGTGTGTAACATTATAGCCCATTTATCTTTCAAGACAATTAGAACCCATCCCATGAGAAATAACATACTTGTAGCAGTGTTAATTTTCAAAAGTCACGCAGTTGAACCGAGGATACACACAGGGTTTAAAGGTCTTGAGCCAGAATGTTCCAGTGCAGGTGAAATCCAGACGACCAATGACTTCATCACCTCCGCAACCCGATTCTCACTAATAAGGCAACAGGAGAACCTGCCATTTAAAAAGAAAAAGAATAACACATGCTATGGGAAGGAGAAATCATGTACAGGATGTCCGGTGTCAGATGTTCAGCTCCAGCAGATCAAAATAACACGAGCCAACGCTTCTAAATTAGGCCAACAACGTAGAGCTGCTAATGTAGGTGGTAAATATTCTTGACACATTAAAGTTGCCAAGAGAGAGCAGACGGTTGAGAATTATTCAATTCAATTTTATTTGTATAGAGCCAAATCATAATAGAAATCATCTCAAGGCATTTTACAAAGAAGGTCAAGGCCTTAAAATGTATAGAGAAACCCAACGGTTTCCACAATGAGCAGCACTGTGGCGACTGTGGAGAGAAAAAAACTCCCTCGTTAACTGGAAGAATCCTCAGAACCAGACTCATGTGGGCGGCATCTGCCTCGACCGGTTGGGGTGACCGTAGAAAAATGGGGAGGAGAGGAGAGATGGGTGGAAATGAGGGGAAAGAAGAGAGAGAGAGAGAGACCAGGAACAGTTGTGTACCATCAGGTTTCAGCCCTGACAGACTGAATCATGACCTACATGTATTGTGTTATTAGTGTTTTTGTACAAATGGTTCATGGCTTTAAAAGATTCTGTCAGTATTATTTACCTTCACACGATCGAAGGCATTCATGTCAAAGACGATGTCTTGTTCACCACTGTTGCAGCAGGAATGTCAACGGGTAGCGCTGGTTCTGGTCGGCTGAAGAAATAAGCCTGAAAAACCAAACAAATAACGAAAAATGGGTAAAAGAACCTGGCAAAGGGGCAATTACAAAACTAGGAGAAACATCCCATCAATCAGAAGCTCAAGCTGAAGTGGCTGAGAGTAACTGTGCAGTTACTGTGCAGTGTTTGAGGAGAAGAACGCTGCATTTCTACTATGCATTCATCTCTGTCAGACACAGCTTGGAGACTAATTACATGAATGTGAGCAGAGATATGACACCGCTGCGGCCCTGACCTTAAGAAGTGCACTAACAGCCCGCTGTCACACTCGTTAGCAAATGCAGTCACAGTTTCCGATGAAGAGAGTCTGACTCGTGTGAGTTAACTTGACACTATCAGGTACAGTCGTTTCCAAGAAGCACACAGGGACAGACACGCACAATTGCTGGACTTTGAGTGACATAGCTGGTTCAAAGCTTGGCCACGCTACTGAGATCACTAAGGACAAACAGGAGTAGGTCAATCATTGTTATCTACACCGCGATGAACAGTTGTATCTTATTTCCCCAAACAGATACATTTTCCATATCTCTCCAATTTGTAATTAATCCACATGGAAAAGTTATGTAGAATCAGAGCTGGAGGAAATTTACCTTACAACCAACAGCAAGCAGGATGTTGAACAACACAACGGCTGACAAGATGGCCACGATAACTTTGGGGTGGTCCTCCCTGACGGCAGGCCAGAGCGTCATCACCAGCACTGAGCCGGAGAGGCAGAGAGCCACCACAATGGTGCACCACCTCAGCCATTCAAATGGGAGAATCCATAAGACCTTATTGAGGAAACAAAAGTGAATTATATTGTGTGTACATGCCCCATTTAATAATAAGTACTCCAAGCTTTTCTTCTACTTTCTTCTTCTTTAACTGTAAAGATATTTAATGTGTAGCAAAAAAAATGAAAATTGATTCTGAAAGTTGTTCATGTCTTACCACTGCAGGTATGTAAATGGAAAGTGAGTATCCGTACACACAGATGATCTCCATGAAGGAGTATGACACCAAGTTCATGATCTTGTTGTTTCTCCATAGCAGGAAACCCCAGAGGGCAAGAGGCACCAACCAGGCATAGGTGAAGATCGCTGTTGCAGCAATGGTCACTGGAAAACACACAATATTTAAAAGTAGAAGAGTTTGTAAGAAGAATTTAGAGGAGAATGTCCTGTTACTGGCAAGCTCAGCAAGTGAGCCATGAATACCTTTTCGAAACTCAGGGGTGTATTTGTAGTTTGGTTTGCCTAAGTGCATCAGAAAGTTGGATATATTTCCACTGATGGCAATGGCAAACACAAGGGTAGTGCAAATCCAGAACGGTCCTGAAAGCACAGATATAAATCATTAGATCTTCAGTTTACATGCACATTTGGACAACCTCTTATCACAGCATGAAGAGTGCTCACCATAAAGATCAGGATTTCTTCGAAGGTGGACCTGAACAAAGTTCTTTCCAGGCCATGGCAGCACTGATCCGATGATTCTTTCCTTCACCTGAAAGAAAAGTTATTACCTAAGTAGATTGACAACTTGCATTTGTTCTGATGCCCATGATAATGTTGTCATAAGGGTTAAAAGTATTTAGAATAAGTTGTGATGTCATTACATGATGGGTCTCGACGTCAAAGAATTTCTGGTAGTACTCAAAAGTCCAGAAAGGGGCACTTTTCTGTTGCCCAGAGAGAAGCTTCAATAGAAAACAGAGAACAATGAGACCAAAAGTTTACATTTTATGCAACAAGACTTGATTATTTAAAGTGTTCGTCTTGTGCAGACCTCTGTCTGGTCGTCATAGGGAAGTGTGTCCTCATCATCACCACCACTGGGATTTAAACCAGCAGCTCTTTTCTGCTTCTCAGGTTTGACGTCATCATCTTCAATGCTAATGGTGGTTGCATCTCTGTTGGCTTCTAACAGATTACCAGCTTCTTCAAATTCTAAATTCATGACATGGAAATAATGGAAATTATTTATCGCATGTTTTGATGGTTTCACTGTTGCTGCCGATACACCACAGTACAACACTGGGAGGTAGATGTGTTTTCAGAAGCCATAGATAGGAAGCAGCTACATTCAGCTAAACATCACGCCACTGGCTACCTGTCAAATGTCCAGTGTGTAAGATTTAGGGGAGGTGAGAGGTGTTCAGCTGCAACATGCAACTTCACCACTAGATGTCACTAAATTCTACACGATGAACCTTTAAGACTCACTTCTATCGAATGGCCAATTTTTTTTCTAACAATTTCATATCATTCTATATCGTTATAATTTGTGAATCGTGCATCTTTTGTTATTGTAAAGCACTTTGTAACTTTGGTTTTGAAAGGTGCTACGTGAATAAAGTTATTATTATTACTTCTTCACCCCGGAGACCGTGGAGGACACTCACCCTGGAACTGAAAGGGGTCGTTTGCTGTCGCCATTTACACGGATTCACCCTCAAACTCCAGAGGCTCGTCTGTCAGGAAAGTTTGGCAACAACTTGATCTTAGAAAACTGTGGAGGAAAACAAACGTAAACCATTTTTTTTGTTTTTTTTAGCTTCAAGGTTATTAATCATCCCCTTCACCGTCATGTGGATAAAACAGCTGAACTCAAAGAGGGATACGCGGGGAATCACGCACGTTAAATGTTAGCTAGCTAGTTTGCTAGCTAGCAAGTTCTCATTTGACAGCTCAACAACAACTCGCCAATTATCGCAACATCAGGAGCAGAACAAACTACGAGAGCCTCGGTTGCGTGCAGGAATCCAGATGTTAGTTTGGACTAGTTCCTTTAAACGAAGCCGGTTTTACCTGTTGATCTTCTAAACTCGTGAAATCATTGCACTTCTCTCGGCTCCAGGAAATTCGTATTCGTGTCATGTAAACAAGCCTGTTTCCTGCTACTGAACCTTTTCAAAATAAGAGTTCGACCCCTCTTTTATATTAAAATCATAAATGACTGTGTAATAATAATAATAACCCAGAAACAAGCATATTATATTAATTGAGTCATTCATTTATTTGTATTTAATTCGAACATGCAAATTATACAAACATTTAAATAAACTTAAACAAGTATTATTTACAAACAGTGATGAGGGGGAAAAAAAGGAGTGAGAAGTACAAACTTATTTAATCTCACCCCTTCTCCACAAGTCATTAATTAATAATTAGCTTATACTTAACCAGCTTCCTATATACATCTATAAATATGTTGTTTACCTGTGCACTATATTGTATATAATGTACAAAACATATATGTAATAATAAACACAATATAAATAATTCAAATAAGGCTATACATATATTTATACATAAATACAAACTCATACACCTATATACCCAAAATCAAAACTTGCTCATATTAAATATCATTTAAAAATAAATCCTCTTGTTCCTGGGGACCCCCACCTACATACCCCAAATCAGATATAAACACATTTGCATTGTTATTCATAAAGGGACAATAAATATTAAGAGACCAAATAAAGAAACAGTTCCACCTAGAGATTGTTTATTATGAGTAGTTGGACTTTTAGTTTGAAGTTTGCCAGGCGGGCAGAAGTCTCTGAAGTTGCTGGGGGGGGCTAACGACAGGATCTTGGAATACATGTAAATACACGCAAATAGCTAACAAGTAATGAAATAATCCGTTTTTAACACGTAGGGGTCGATTCGTACGAAGTGTTAGCTTCAGTCGACTCTCCTGTCCGGTTGCTAGCAAGTGAGCATTTGTTGTCTGTTGTCCCGTTTCACGTGTTTAGCCGGTAGCTAGCTAGCTAAAGGTGCATGAGTGTGTGTTGTGTCCTCACTGTGGAAGTGACAGAATAATGGACGATGGCCCCGTCTACGTGCGAGAAAGGGGAAACCTCCGCCGGGTCAGTGACATCGTCCTGTCGCAGCCGAAGCCCGCGTCGTCCTGCAGGAGGACGAACCCGCTGGTGCTGAGGAAGGAGCATTTCGTGTTCACCTACAACTCCGAGGGGAGCCTGCGCTACACCACCAAGTCCCTGTTCGACCTCGCGCTGCTGTTCGTGGCTCACAACATCCACCACGTGGACTCGCTGGTGGGCTTCCCCGAGCAGATCGGGGACCGGCTGTTCGCGGCGGCGGAGGAGAACCGGGTGTTCTCCAACACGGACGTTTCCCCCAAGGCGCTGCGGCTGTTCAGCGACGCGTACGGGCAGATGGTGCTGGGATCCCTGTGTCTGCGAAACAGGCGAGCCAAGGTCCACGTTTCTCCACTGAGGTCATGTGCTTATCTAGTTGTGACCTTACGTTAAAGGTCGTTGAAGCGAAAGGTCCAGAGACACGTTTGATGACATTTATTATGATTTGTTGTCCACACAAAACAACAACACCTATAATGAAATGGAATATTATATGTATGTATTTTATGAAAGTTGGCTACTTTTTCATTATGGCACTCAGAACTTCCTCATATTAAATATTATTATTTGACAGAGAGGTGACACAGATATTTCTCCCCACGCTTGTTCACTGTCTGTATGTCAAGTTTCAGAAGATTTTACCGCAGAATGTCTGAGAAAATGTAAGGCAAAATTGGCTACTTTGCCATCATGTCGCTCATAACTTGCTCATGTTAATTTGAACAGGTTATGAGTGCCATAATCAAAATGTAGCCTACACTTCTGGTGGCCCAGACAAAATGAAGATGAGCTTAAAGCAAATAGCTAAAGTCTGGCCCGGATATACCAAAACAAATGTGGGCCAACTAGGCAAACGTGTGTAATCTGGATGTGAACCTACAGTGGCCCGTGTGGTAAATGGGGACTGTGGTCCAGATCTGGCAATCAGGACCAATGTGCCATCATTTCAGAAATCGGTGTGACTGTGCCAAAATAGTTTTGCTATGTGGGTTTGCCACAAACCAAAGCTTTTCATGTCCCTCATTTTTCATTCCCACAGGTTTCCACTCCTGCATGAGAGGATGGATGAAATTAAAACTTTTCACAGTTTAAAGTCACTGGATTTGTTTGGCTGCAGACTGGGTGATGATCATGAGATATTCCATCATCTAACATCCACCTCATTGGCAAAGTAATAACCAGTGATTTCTCTATTCCAAAGAAGCATTGTGGGGAATCTAAGAAATACCAGCACTAACACTTGTGTCTTCCATCTTCAGCAGTTTGATTCATCTTTATATGGGTGGTAACAGTCTGTCAGACGCTGGCTTACAAAGACTGACTGCGCCTGTCCGGATGATGAAGAGGGGACTTGATTGTCTTCAGCTCCTGGATGTTTCCTGTTTGTTACCAGAATATTAACAGCTCCCATATAGTGGGAGCACAAATACCACCACCATCAAATTCAAACCAGTAATAAGTTGATATGTTTTGTTAAACAGTTGGTCAGTTATTCTTTTTCTCCTTTAGATAACCCTATCTCAGAGAGAGCACTTAGATACCTCACATGCCTCCCAAAACTTGACAAACTTGACGTATCTGGGACCAGTTTGAAGGTAAGCCAATAATGGTTGTGTGCAACACCTAGCTGCAGCTTATTGTGATGCCGATGTATAAAATGAATTTATACATCCAGCTTGATGCAGGTTTGAAGACGACCATATGGAACCTGTTGGGACTCGTTCGTTCTGAGAAATCGTTGGACCTCTTTGATCACTCGAGGTGTAAAACAGAAGGCTGGGCCGAACAGGTACATATCCTCAGCTGCTGATAGAAGTAGACAGCCAGTTTCAGACATGTACTTCAGAGGATGTACCCACACGAACAATGTAGGGGGAGATTCTCCGATTCTCTTCTTAGAAGCGTGGCACAGCAGGCAGAGGTAGGACGTAATGTATTTATTCCGCTGCAGAGATCATGTGTTTTTGTTTATCGCACAACACCCTTATCACCAAAAGCTCTCTTGACATCTCCGTCTGTGTTGTTGTCCCAGACGCAATTCTGCATACATCCTCTGGATGGGCCGGGTCGGGTCAGGACCATATCTGCGGCCGGTGCAGGGTGACGCAATGCTCCTGCCCACCCCAGTGCAAGATCCGGCGCCTAACATTTAAGCTGCTTTTTCAATCTTAGATATAAGAAGATATGTTTTCTTTTTACTTTTTTGGATCTCCTGCTGTGTTCTCACATCAGCTCCTTCAGACATACTGCAGACCTTTTACAAGGGGGCTGACCAGATATACTCCGGAAAGTCCGGAGTCTCACTGGGACATTTGTGTTCACACATGCAGCCTCTCCAGATAATGTCCGGGGGTTCTCCAGAGCTCTCCAAAGCAGCTGAAGATTTGGTCCCGCCCCGGCCCTTTGCTGCATGTCTTCCCTGCTTTCTCTCCCCCTTTCACTTTTAATTTCCTTCTGTTGAATAAAGGCTCAATGCCCAGTGTGTTGCACATCATCTTAACAAATGCTTGTCTTGTTTCCAGGTTGTCAACCAGTGGGAAACAAATACCTCCCAAATGCCAAAACAGAAGAAAATTGAAGCATCAAGAACATCAGCGCTACGCTTTTGTAAGTCTTCTTTCATTTGCCATTACGTTGCATTCTAACTGACAACTGGTAAATCAAATTGAGCTTTGTAACTCCACCTCAAATAGTTATGAAAGTCTTTCTGCTGTGTAGTCGGAAGGCAGAAGTTCGTGAGAGACGTCCTGAACGCAGCCCCCCTGGTATGTGAGAGTAAAGAAGAGGACAAGCGGGAGAGACTGCATTTCTACCGACCTGCATCAAATCACGTGTTTGAGAAACAGGTTCCTTATAAGACAAATCCTCCTGCAAAGAGTTCCTGTCACGGAATCAAAAAAAGGCCGCGTCAGTCAGAAGGATGTGACAGCTCACATCTGAGCCCGCCAACAAAACGTTCACCCTCATCAGCTCTTAATGCAGAGGACATTGAATTGTTGAATAGCTATTGAGGCCTGTCCCACATGATATTTCCCAAAGAGCAGCGCATAGCTCAAGTAGGTCCTATAACAGGTAACACTCAAAGGAACAAAAATATTTCCCAAGATGATTCACACTGTTTTTAAAATTATTTTATGAATAAAGTTCAATATTTAACATTTGTTCACTTCCTTGGTTGTGATTTTTTTGGTTTAGAAATACAACCCTGTTCAGGCCTGGTGCACAAAAAGCATAAAGTGTGTGAACATTTAACAATGAAGTACAGAGTCAACTGACACAAATAACTGAAATTGTTTAGGTGAATGACTTGTAGAAAGCATTCATTACATGCTCCACTGACTCAGGTACTTGGCAGTCATCACAGAATCCTGTTGGGTGTCTGTAAAAGATTTTCTCCTCTTTGTTGCTGCTTTTTGCTGTCACCTCCCACTGCAGTACATAAAGGTGTCTTCCTGTGTGTGTGCTACATCCCAGCTATGCTGCCATTCTTTATTCATGTTTCCTTTGATAATTGTTTTTGCTTCCGATTTACTAAGTGATATGTCCATGACTTCTTCAAGATTTAGTGCTTAGCCAATAAATCCACCCCTTCATTGCCCTGTATTCCTCTGTGTGCCGGTATCCACAAAAAAGTACACTGAAACTGTTTGGTTTATTGCCAACGTCAAGGTGCATTACCGGCATTCCTGGAGGTACTGCAATACCAGTACCACTCCTTTGATTTTGTGTGCTCCTATCCTTTGATGTCCTGCACGCCCCTGTCCTTTGATTTTGTATGCCCCCCTCAATAACCAAACAAAGAAGAAGAACCAAGTGGAATGAAGATCATTTATCTAAAGCAACTGGCCAGTGAAACAGCAGTACGACTAGTATGAGCAGTATGGTACAAGACAGTTTAAACGCTTCATAGATAACAAACAATGCATAACGTTTTCATGCCAGAAAGCGGAGACGCGTCCATGTTTGAGGAGAGCTGTGTCTGTATTACCAATCAAGAGCTACATCAGGAGCTGGCTGAATTACAGCAGCTGGCAGGGATGCTGCAGACAGAGAACAACAAACTGGTGGAAACAGTGCATGATGGAAAGAAAATCTACCACTGCACTACCTACTATGAGCTAACACAGAAGACAGCTGAACTTGAGGACCTATTTAAGATGCTGCAGACAAAGAAAGACAATGTAATTGCAAGAATGCTGAATCTGCAGAAAAGCTGCAAGAGCAGTACCTGTCATGAACTATTGAAGAGGATGGCTGAATTTGAGAACCACGTACAGATGCTGAATATGGACAACAGAAATCTGTTGGCAACACAACAGGAATACTACAACTACAGTACCTGTTTGAAGCTATTACGGAGGTTGGCTGAATATGAGAACCAGACAGAGACGCTGGAGACAATCAAAGATAAACTGTTGGTGGTAGTGCATGATCTGCAGGAGACAGAGGAAAGTCTGAGACATGAGGCTCAACATGCAGAGTTCATGAATTGTGAACTTGAGACAAAGAACGAACATCAACTGAAAGAGATTTACAGATTGAGAGCAGAGTTTTTTACTCTTAAGTACCAATTAGATGACGCTAAGGAAGTCATCAAAGATGGAGTTAAGAGAACACAGGAGCTGACTCGGGTGAAATCTCTGATGGAGAAGGAAAAGGCAGAAGTCGAAAAGTTGACCAACGCACTGCAAAATAGAAAGGAACATGAAGAAATCCTGAATCGGCAGAATAGTATCGTTATGGCTGAACTGGCCCGACTTGAGTCACAGAGAGACAAACAATACAAAGAGAACCAAACGCGAAAGACAATAGAGCGAAATCTTCTGTGCCAACTTGATGAAGCTGATCTGCTCATCCTCAATAAAGATGAGCTCATAACAAAGCAAAGCAGGGAAATTGTTGACTATCAGAAAACAATAGAGGAGCAGCATTTACTCACAGAGGATTGGAGAAAATCAGTCTGTGATCTGAAGGAACAAGTGGAGGAAGCTCAGCTAGAACTTAACAGAAAGCAAACCAGGGATAATGATCACAATCTGCAAGAGGAATTGAAAACACAGATTCAGCAGGAGGAGGTGCAACCTTATTGGCGGTTTCTGAAAGTATTTTTGTTTATTGTTATCGTTTTTGTAGGTTTCCTTATTTTTGGATTTGTCCTGAAAACCGGACTGGTTTACAACTGCAACGTTGACGTCGAGTTTTTACAGCCCATCTCCAAACTCTACCCAATTCCCTTTTAAACCAGACAGAAAACCTGGATCAAGGGTATTTACTTGAAATTCAAAGAAGTCCAGTTAGATGGAATTTCCTCAAGCAAAGGACTGAAACATCATAATGTGTAACGTGTGTTGTGATTCAGTGCCATATATTTTCTATAATATATATTTTTTTATTTATACTTATAGTGTAGACAGAACCATAAGACGGGGGGGGGGGGGGGGGGGGGGGGAATGCTATTTTTGTGGGAAATTGTTTTGCTGTTTCTGTGTTATATTAAATGTCTCTGTCTAAGGAACTTGAATTTCTAGTGTTGGATGTTTCTCTGGGTCCTAATAATAATGCTGTGTTGATTGGGGCCTATCGCCCCCCCTGTCTGCTAATTCAGATGCATTAGACAAATTGGTTAATCTTTTATCTGGCTATGACACCTCAGAAATGTTACTGTTGGGTGATCTTTACCTCAACTGGCTATCATCTACCTCTGAAGGGCTAAGAAATCATTACATCGAACTGAATTTACTCAACTCATCTGTTCACCAGCTAGGCCAGACACCAGAAATCTGGAAAAGGGGGACTCTCATTGATATAATCAATCATAATTACCAAAAAAAAAACTAATATATACATAGTGGTGTTTTTGCCTGAGTGATCATTGTCAAATATTTTGTATCAGACTCCAGAAAAAAAAGATTCCACCACGTGTTATTGTAAAGAGGGATTTCAAACACGTTGAGCAGGCTTTTTACAAATGTTTTTAATTCCTTAGCAAACAATCATGCTCCCTTTAAAAAATATAAAGTAAAAAGCAGAACTAACCCCTGGTTTTCACCGGAAATCTCGGTTACTGAGGTCAAGGGATTTGGCACGGGCAAAAGCACGGAGCTCAAGGACCCCATCGCATTGGCAACATTTGACAGTTGAGAAATAAATGTGTCAGGGTAATTAGAAATGTCAAGTCAAGCTATTTCGTTGACACCCTATCTGATTGTTTAAGTAATCCTGCAAAATTTTGTAAAACAGTCAAGGCATTTAATCATGGAAATTGAGGAGGAAGTGTAATGATTTCTTTCAATATGGAAGAGCACTAACTAATAAAGGAATCAAAGCAGTTTACTATTAAGAAGCTACTGAGATTTGAGTATCAGCCTCCCACTGCAGAGCGTAGTTAAATGAATGAATTGAATTTCCCGACATTGATTATATCCACAACTCTTAATAAGTCTCTGCAACATTTTATTGCATAACAAAAGTCAGCTATGGTGTGTAATGGTTGAAATAAAGTCACACCCACACAAACAACTTCACTCCACTGTATTTAATGGTGAACCATCATTACAAGAATAAAAAACGCCCAAGTGGGAAAGACCGACTGCATGTACCATCACGGTTAAGATCAAGAGCATAACATTTTATTGTACAAGTCAATATATTCTGGAAATTACTGCAGTAGAAACATGAGAACAAAACAGGGTGAATCTGCAACATTAGTACAATCCATATTACCAAGAGTTGGGATTGTGGGTGAAACCTGGATCAGTTCAAGTCAAGCAGTTCACTGAGACATTATTCAGTAAAATAAGTACACACCTAATGCACACATGAGAAAAACCCCAAAACCTATTTGACTTTTACGGTCATCACTTTACCATAATGCCTCAATTATAACAATATACAGAAAAACAAACTCTTCATCACTCCAATTTTAAAAGCATCAAAGGGAGACAAGACATATCAGTTATACAAAATGTTCTGCAAGTTCTCGAGCCTGTTACGACGACAAGAAGTACAGGTCTTGTGCCAGAGGATAAAAAATAATCTAAAGATTATTCATGAATGGAAGATGTCCCCTTCTCTGCTACAGCTGTGGCTCCTAGATGTCCGACTGGCCCAGGTTGACTTTGGATGGGAGTGGCCCAGCCTCCTCCTCTGGCCCTGTGGTGGTGATGATCAGCAGGGAGGAAGCTGGATATGGAGTCAGTTTCTGCTCCTTCATGATGTCGCCATCACCATTGATGCTCAATTTCTGAGAGGCAAAAAAGGAAATGACTGAAATGTTGAAATACAAATAGCAAGAAAATCTGCCTCAAAGCAAGTGTCTGAAACTGAGGCAGCTTTAGAGGCAATGGTATAAAACATTAACGCTGCTTTCTTAATATTAGGAATAAGGGAACGGAAAAAAGAAAATTATGAGAGAGCAATATAATGATTAATACTTTTCCTACAGTACACACAGCGTGAGTACACACAGCGCATTTGTATAGGAGCACTTCGGTCAAAAGCTTTTTGATCCATATAAACGGTTGACCATATCCGTGGTCACTATAAGCAGGTCTAGAGGGTTTTCCACTGCATTTTCTCCACCAAGGATGTTATGTTTTCATCTGCATTAGCAGCATTACATTAAAACTAATGGACAGATTTCCATGAAACTTGGAAGGATGTGGTATCGGTCAAGGACAAAAAATACAATTTCTCTGAGAATCAATTTTTGATCTGATGAAGAAAGAAACAAATCTGTTACGTTTAGGGGTCTACATCTATGTGTGTGCAATTTGGTGCAGATTCCAAAGAAAAATCCAGAGGTGGCGAATTTATATGTGGTTTCATAAGGGGAATCTATGTTCTCTCCTGAGTGTCATTCTAGTTCTAGAGTTACAGTAATGTACAAAGAAAATCACAGCCTGCAAAGATGAAATCACAAATAAATAAAAGTAACACATCTGCAAAGGTAATTTAACAAGACTCAAAGAAAGAACGAAAGAAAGACTGTTACAGACAGAGCTAGCCCAGCCATTTCCTCATTTCCCCTCTTTATGCTGAGCTAAACAGTCTCCGTCTATGTGTACATACACGTCAAACTATTTAAAACACCCTGAAACTACACAAACACTTGCATGCCCAGATGAGCGTGCATGCTAACCACAGACTGCACAGAACTTACCTCAGCGGGTACATACTGGTCTACAGCAGTTGCTACAGTGGCACAGCAGATCCAGATCAGGACCAACACAGACATGATCAGAGTTGTGGTCAGGATCCACCCTGGCAGCCACGGGTTCCTGACGAGAAAAGTACAAATCATTTGTTTGTGTTGTTCCACTGAAATGACGTCTTCTGTCTGGCTCTACTGACTAACCCTGTTCAGACCTGGTATACAAATTATTACAATTCTATACGTTTCATACACATTGATCCATTTGATGCCACAATCAAAACACTGACTGCCACATATTCATTTTATACATCTTTGAAATGGGTGAAATCTTGTTTTATTGTAGAGATGCACGAAGCCTAATGACTTGCTCTCATAGCAACTTCTGACCTCTGATTTCTTTCCTTGAGTCAAAGTGAATGCTTGAGACAGATGTAATGAAACTCTTTACGTTAATACCAACTGACCTTGACAGACAGCTGAAGATGTTGTATTCGACATCATAGCTGCGGTCCCCGGGCATGTCTCTGTCCCTCTCCTGGATTAAAGTGCGATGGTACTCTTTGTAAACTGGGCTGCTCAACGAAGGGACTAGAAAATGAGAAGTAAAAGTTACTTTTAAATCCACAACCATGATGTATTAAAAAGAAACGTTTGTGTTTAAAAGATGGTCTTTGTGTTGCATCTTTCAGAACATGTGTTATTCTACTTTTATTCTTTCATTTTAAAAAGGCTCAGTGATTTTCTTAAACAGCTTA
This sequence comes from Hippoglossus hippoglossus, assembly GCF_009819705.1. Lineage (NCBI taxonomy): Eukaryota > Metazoa > Chordata > Actinopteri > Pleuronectiformes > Pleuronectidae > Hippoglossus > Hippoglossus hippoglossus. The sequence goes on along the minus strand of NC_047167.1, from coordinate 19,247,602 downwards.
TCGAGGTAGAGTTCTAGAAAATACTCCTGGTGTATGCAAGACTGACAATTCCAAATTCATCATAATGTCACTCAACTTGTTCAACCCCACCAAAGTAAATGTGGTTCTGAAACCAGTTCTACTGTAAAGGTTGTGTCATACACAGAGGGCTGGGCACAATGGAGCTCATTCCAACCTGTAGATAACAACACACCCATTGATATCATTGGTTGCACTAGAAGACCCCACTATAACTTGGCTCCAGCTGGGATACATTTTTGGTCTGTAAGCATGCATTTTGTTTATTTATAAGATTTCTTAAAATAAGACAGGTACAGAATATCACTAGCTTTACCCCTCAAGTGGAATTGAAGATAATTTGAAAGACAGGCTTACAGATCTTCTCCGGTTCCTCCTTAACTTCTTTTACCAGTTCAAACTGGGAGAAAAACCTGACCTGTGGTTCAGTCTGTTAAACAAAGAACAAGAATGTGTTGCAATAGGTTCCTTCATTACATTTGCACTGTAACAGGATTAGGCGTGTTTGCATCACAGACATGATTAAATCCCCTCCACAATTCAGTTCTATACCTGGAAAATGACAACTTTGCCATCATCAGCCTGGAGGTAGAACGTCCACGTGGAGGTGATAAGGGTGTGAGCCTGGCTCATGACATCATCCCAAAATCCTCTCACCAGAGTGAGGGGGTAGAGCAGGTGAATCCTTGGCATCATGGCCTCCAACTGAAAAACAACTACTGTGAATACTATTGTTTTCAAGGGGAGATCCATACAGATAATATGCTGCTGCACCGTTTTCTCATATCACAACTAATTATGACTTGCAACATTTCTATTTGGAGATTTTGCACATCTTGCACAAACCAAGATGGCGGCACGTGCAGCGTCTCCCCAGATTTTGCAAAATAGTTACTATCTGCCTACTTGTTTCAAGTCTGTTCACTCAGAACAGTCTTGCGAACACTTTCTACAGCCGACAGGATCTTCTGGACATCGGATCTTGTAATAATATCCACTTTATCGATGGTCTCAGGCTCATTCCTGAGATCGCCAGGACTACGGAGGCTACTAACCCGGCTCCGCCGACCGGAAGTGCTCACAGGCGACAATGATGAGTCCGCCTACAGAGAAGAGGTCCAGCACCTGGCGGAGTGGTGCGACGACAACAACCTGGCTCTCAACTCCAAGAAGACCAAAGAGCTCATTGTGGACTTCAGGAAGAAAGGTGGCACACCCCCCCCCATCCATATCAACGGGACGGAGGTTGAGCGTGTCGCCAGCTTCAAGTTCCTGGGTGTCCACATCTCTGAGGACCTCTCTTGGACCCTCAACACCTCAACCCTGGTCAAGAAGGCACACCAGTGTCTCTTCTTCCTGAGGAGACTGAAGAAGGCCCATCTGTCTCCTCAGATTCTGGTAAATTTCCATCGAGAGCATCCTCACCAACTGCATCTCAGTGTGGTATGGCAGCTGCTCTGTTGCGGACCGGAAAACATTGCAGAGGGTGGTGAAAACTGCCCAATGCATCACCGGTTCCTCACTCCCCCCCCCATTGAGGCTGTCCAGAGCAAGAGATGTCTGCGGAGGGCGCACAGCATCGTCAAGGACAGCTCACACCCCAGCCACAGACTGTTTGCCCTCCTCCCCTCTGGGAGGGGCTACAGGGTCCTCCGTTCCCGGACCAGCAGGTTCAGGAACAGCTTCTTCCCTGCCGCTGTCACCCTCCTCCAGCCACTTAACATTTGCACTAGACTTATTTTTTTACTACTGTATCCATATACTTCTTGCTCATACTTCTTGTATTCATCGTAATTATAATCATACCATACCTTTTAACTTACTCTGTATACAATATTACTACTACCTCATTCACTTAATTTCTCATTTTTATCTCACTTACTACCACCACTTACACCTGCACTTTATATACACTTATCATATCTACACTACCTACCCCTATTGCTGCTAGTCTTGTATCAATACTGTTCATATTCCATATCTATTTCTTACTGTACATATCTTATTTATTTACATATTCCACTTTTCATATGCACATACTCTGCACTTTTACTGCTTTTTTTGCACTTCTGGTTAGATGCTAAACTGCATTTCGTTGTCTCAGTACTTGTAGACAACGAAAGTACTTGTAGTACTTGTCGATGGACTGTATTTAAGTCCATCGTTCCTGCAGGTTTTGATAAGTTTTCACTGACCGGGTTCTATCCTGAGATCCACAGAGACGGTAGAGTCCTACTCACAAATGGATTAAGTCAAAAATGTCATTTTTAAAATTTGTATTAGAAATGTTTGCATGCATGTCTGCTTATGACAAAACAAAATGTTTATATTTATGTCTGTATATGACAAGGTAAATACAGTTAGTATAAATTACCCCAAAGTTTCCAGTTTATTCCCATTAATTCCCATGGAAAGTTTCCAACTTTGAATATTCCCGGAATTTTGCAAGCCTACCTGCCTATATCTATTTGTTCATTAGTATAAGGAGATGTTGTAATAGGTGTATCCATTAGTATAAGGAGATGTTGTAATAGGTCTATCCTAATAAGGATACACCTATTACAACATCTCCTTATACTAATGAACGATACATCTATTACAACATCTCCTTATACTAATGAACACATACAGTTGACAC